>NC_041362.1:1657484-1711211 GCF_900634415.1 Cottoperca gobio
CCTAGTGCAAAAATAAGAGAACGTTCCCAGAAATCATTGTGTCCCAACAACATGAGAGCAGATGTGTTCGTCTGTGAGACCCATGTCTCCACCTGTCACATGTTTGGCTTTGTGTTAAAAGCCGGACATCAGTTAATCAGGTGTCGTCCACCTCTGATGTCCTTTGGTTTCGCCCTTCAAACATCTCGTATCAGTCGCATGCCTGCGCTCATCATGTGCTTAATCCTCCTGCGCTGCGTGTCTTTGGTTGTGGCTGGTGCAAGGGCAATGGGAGTGCTTTTAATAGGGTCCTCCCTTCCACCTCCATTTCATTCCCATGTGTATGAGATGACAGCGGCATGAAAAGGAGGACAGGACAGATCATTTTTGGAGAGCAATTTGCTTTCTGGTAATGAGACAGAGGCGGGTCTGAGGTTTCATATCCGCTCGTTCACCTTTTCTTCAGGGTTCATTCGTAAGGAAACTGTTGAGACTGTGTTCGTCTGCACGCTGGGGAGTCTGGGAGTAATCAAGGTAAAATCAATAAAAGCTTAATGTTCCACAAAGAAACTACCCCCCCCTTCTAAGGAATGACTGAATCTATCAGTCAATGAACTGAGGGGACAGTATGAGACACTCTCTATATCTGTGTGATGATGATGATGAGGGCAGCTTTGACATGAAAGGTTGTGTTACCCAAACAAGTTTAAAGGACAAGTCCATTGTTATATGTGCACAAAGACAAAGTGTCCCTCTGGTTGGTCGAAATGATAGACTGTATATAAGAAGTGGACGTATCCACCGTGACGTCACCCATTGCTTTGTGGACTACGGTGTTGAAGCTTTGAGTTTGAGGTTTCGTGCACCATCTTGTTTTTTTTGCAACCAGAGGTGACGAGAGAGAGAGAGTGGAGCAAAGGACAAGCGAACTCTGAAAAAGACGTTACAATTAACTTCCATGCACTGAAAACACTGTGAAAGGGTTAAAGTTGTAAGACAAAAACACGGAGAGAACGGACAACTTGTCAATCACAAGGTAGCCCCGCCCTAAAGCAGACGCTTTATCATCTATTTTACTCTAAATGTGTTGAAGAAGACTTGAAACTAGAGATTGAGACATAAACTCATGTTGTGTCATATAATGTTGCTGAAGTAATAGAGAAGTAGAAACATTTTCTCATAGACTTCTATACAATCTGACTTCTCTTTGGTACTGTGGTTCTGTAAAACTGGGTGCAGGACGCTCAGGAAGTAGAGTGGTCGTCCACCGGTCGGAAGGTTGGTGGTTGGATCCCCAGCCCCTGCAGTCAGCATGTCGAAGTGTCCTTGGGCAAGATACTGAACCCTACTGGCCAACAGTGTGTGAATGGTTATCACTACTGACGAGCTGATGTGCACCTTGTATGGTAGCCTCTGACTCTATGAATGACGTGTGTTGTAAAGCACTATATAAAAGCAGTCTATTTACCTCTTTGACTAATGCGGCTCGTTCTTGTTGATCTTTAGAACCTTTTAGTCAACACAAGTCCCTCCCCAGTCTGTCCAGATGTCCCTGTAATTGTCCACAGTGCCCTCCTGGTCAGCCCGACTGCCCTTCTAGCTGGAGCTGTTCCCTCTGGGCTTCAGTCGGTGGAAGTGCCCCTCAGGTCAAAGGTCATATCTGACTGACACTGGGCAGATCACAGGTGTGACTGTGTGTAACTCTCTGAGTATGAATAAGAGCGCACATGCTCAGCAAACCCTCGCTGGATAAATAAAGCATGAAGAAAATCAACAACAGCCGTTCCCACGGATATCAATCAGCTGTTGTACATCAACATCATAAACTTGCAACGTCTCCAAGCCAGAAATGTAGTTACAGTAGAAGTGTCATAAAGCATATCCTCAGCTCCCCTGCAGATAGCACCATCCGTCAGACGGGCTTGATCCATGAATTGTTTTCTGTTCTGTACTTAATGAGCCTGCAGTCCGGCGACAAGGCATCGACTCATCCTCATACACTCCTATGGATTTCACCATCACAGACATTACAGATGGTTGACTTCTGATCATTTTTGTTATTGATTTTCGTCACAAGGCCGAATGTGGCAGCGCAACAACACGGGAGAAAATGACCAGATAGATCTGCTGTGATGCGCGTGAGGAGCAGGAGGTTCTCTTCTGATGAATGTACTCTGCAGCACAAAGAAGAAGAAGAAAAGAGGACTTCAGCAACATGCATATAATAAATAAAGCACACCCGCGCACTAACACAGATCTGAAGACAGCAAAGGTTTGTGGGAGTGGGAGAGGAGGAGTCTTCTCTGAAGTGGAAACCAGCGAGGAAATAGAAACCATTTATGTGTTCACTCCTCCCTATTGCAACGTGATCCTGCACAAACCCCCACATCTCCAGGAGCTGAGCTACCTTGACCTTCACCACGCTCTACCTGGTGTTGAGCCTCTCAATTTGCAGCCCATTTTGTGCTGGATATAAAAATGGAGCGAGTCCGAGCATCAGAGAATAACACGCACTGACACATCCATGAATTCCAATGAAAAACAAATGGACACAAGCAAAAGACCGACATCCAGTTTACTTTGCTGCTGATCTTCAGAGGTAGCAGCACGTGTGAGGATACCATGTTCAAAGGAATGTCCGGCTCTCCGACCTGCGA
Organism: Cottoperca gobio; assembly: GCF_900634415.1. Taxonomy (NCBI): domain Eukaryota; kingdom Metazoa; phylum Chordata; class Actinopteri; order Perciformes; family Bovichtidae; genus Cottoperca; species Cottoperca gobio. The sequence continues at coordinate 1,660,121 of NC_041362.1, forward strand.
GGCTTTCACACGCTCAAGTCACACAATGTGTGCAGAATGTCCCCGGACTGCAGAGGGTTTCCTATCCCGCTGGAAGAAACTTTTCTAATTGTAATTCTACAGCTACATGTTTCCCTCTGGCAGCTCAAAGCAGAAGAACATCTGAACACAACATATAGAATCACACATGTAATGTGGAATATGTTATATAAATGTTACAGTAAGGCCAAACAGTTTATACAAAGGTTGTTCTATAAGATGCTTCCACAGCGGGATTTCATGTTAAAGCAGCAAAGTATGCTCAGATCCTTTCAATTAAAAGGTTTATAATATTTATGAGTGTTTTTTGGGGATTACAGGCGAGCCTCATCTGCATATTGTCAAAACAAACTCATAGTATTGGACTTTCTTGTGCAGTTCTCAAGGTATACTGTAAAAATGCATGTTTGTACAGTATTATATAATATAGTTTCTATGTTTAAATGTAGAAAAAAGAAAATTCAACACCTAAATTAAATAAAAAGTAAAATAAAAAGCAACAAACTCAAAGTAAGACTTGAACAGATCTCCTTCTCTGTGCTCTTTCTTGTCCTTCGTCTCATCAAATCCTAAATATCACCTTGTTTTCTGTAGAATAAATAAGTGCAGCGCACACAATGCATGTTAGAGTATTTATCTATAATGGGAAACAATGTTTATGAGTTGGAGGATGTCGACTGGCCTCGGGCGTCGAGTCAAGCTCGAATAAGAAGGAAAGAAATGAGGAAAATCACACGTCTGTGCAAAGAAATGGATTAACCTACAATCGAGCAAACCAGAGGATGTCAAAGACTTTGCACCGTGATTTCAAAGACTCTTACAGATTGTTACAGGAGTCAGCACTTGTGCAGCACTTGATTAAAGGCTTTGTTTAACACCACAGTGATGATCTGATGGAGAGAGACGCTGCAGTCAGTGTTCCTCGGTTCCTTTATCCGTCTGTGGTCAACACACAGATAAAGCAAACAGACAGCTCAATGAGCAAAACAATTAGTTCAAACAAGTGGCGAGAAGCTGCAGGCTGAACGAACACACACACACACACACACACACACATCAGAGAGAAAGAGCGGGAAGTCTTTATCGGGAAATGGGAGAAATGTGATTTAATCTCCATTTAATAGATCTCTCTCATAGGAAACAGCAGCGGTGTGTGTGTGTGTGTGTGTGTCAACACCAGTGTGCTGACTCAGCCCTGTGCTGGACCTTCAGTCCCACAGGTCTGTCCCTCTACACACATTTCTCCCCTCTTTGCACGCCCTCCTGACTTCTTCCCACTAACTCAGTTTTGATCTATTTCTTATTATGTTGAATGTTTCTGCAGAGTACGGGGAAACATTTCAAAGTCACCGGCGACCCGGTCAAACGTTTCCTCACATCACAGCCTCTGACACCAAAGACTCTGACAACTGCACTTTTATAAAGTATAATGAAGTTTCTTAAACATCTACATTACCTGTGATAAAGAGTTTAAACCATGGAGGCGTCAACAAGAGGAACATACAAGTTTATATATATATATATATATATATATATATATATATATATAGATATATATATATATATATATATATATATATATATATATATATATATACTGTGTGTATATATATATATATATATATATATATATATATATATATATATATATATATGCCCACTACAGAGCCAGCCCTCCTCACCAGTGTGTCCAGCCGCCCAGCGTCCCTCTTCTTGCTGCTTCCTCCCCAACACACCACAGCATAGAAGAGAGCGCTGGCCTCCACAGACTGGTAGAACATCAACAGTAGTTTTTTGCAGATGTTGAAGGACCTCAGGCTTCTCAGGAAGTACAGACGACTCTGCCCTTTCTTATGAAGAGTGTCCATGTTTGCCGTCCAGTCCAGCTTGTCGTCCAGCTGCAGGCCCAGATATGTATAGGTCCTGATCACCTCCACGTCGACCCCCTCAATGGACACCGGTTGCAGGTGTGGCCTTTAATAAAAGAAACATTTTAACTAAAACCTTTTAAAATGAATCAATAAATCGATGAATCGATGTGTACGTGATTTTAACAGATCATTTAAATGCTAATTTCATGAACCCATGTTTAATTGCTTTTGAAATCTGTCAGTTTGTGACTTCCCTATAATTAAACACAAAGAGTTGCAGTGATGAAGGAAGCGCATCACTGAGCGTCACACAGGTACAGACAGGTGGCTCTCTGCGTGTTGATGAATGTTTCATTAAATCTCAACGTTTACCCTCATGATTTGACTTCCTGTTCCTCTGCGTTCCCTCTTTGACTCTTTGATGAAGCCACAGATTCTTGCAGCCACTTTATCTGCTATTCATCAGTGTCCAAGATTCAGGAAACTTTTTTGTTTTTTTGAATGGCCGCCAACATCGCACCATCTGCCTCCACCTGCCCGGCACTGGAGGTGCTGCATGAGGAATTAACGAGCGCTCCGGCTCCACCTGCAAGAAAAGGACAGACGGGGAAAAAGGTGCAGATTAATAACTGCAAATTATCACAGAAACACGTGTTTGGCAGTTTCCCCCCCCCGAGATGATCAGTCACAAACGTGTCACCTTGATCTCTGCTGGTCTCGAGTCGTTCGGTGCATTTTTAAATTTGCCGAAAGTTTGGTGAAAGCGGTTCTGCGAGGGACGCCCGGTGTGTGGATCAATACACAAACAAACCATTCTAGAAAAAGACAGAATGTTCCTTGATATGTATTTGAGAACAGCTGCTCCAAGCCACAGAAGTTTGTGCCCTGCTGAGCATCTGCCTTTGCAAATTGATTACCCAGGGGGAGGCCAGACTCTAACCCCCCCACCACACACACACACACACACACACACACACACACACACACACACACACACACACACACACACACACACACACACACACACACACACACACACACACACACACACACACACACACACACACACACACACACACACACACACACACACACACACACACACACAGCTGCTGCTTTGATTAAAAGTTGAATGTGAGTCCGCTGTTTTCTCCACAAAATAGGTCCAACGAGACCGACGTTATGGGCAGCGACAGGGGGGGGGCGGTGGTCGTGTGAAGAAGCCAGAATATGGAACACATTATTATTGTTAAACAGATTATTAGTGTGTGTGGTGTGTGTGGTGTGTGTGCTTGACTTTATGAATCAGGACTGTTGACATCAAGAAATAATTAGAACAGAATTGAAGAAAAACAGCAACTTTTAGTGATTCTGAAACACAAATAAAGTGATTTTAAAGCACAAATAAAGTGATTTTAAAGCACAAATAAAGTTCTGTAAACAGATTTTCTCCCCCTTGAACCAAAGTACGCCTACAAAAGGAATGAATCAAATGAGTTTTTGTTTTTATTGTAACAATAGAAATGATTAACACAAGCAAACAGAGATGAATTACTGTATTGATGTTAATAAAGTTTTATCTAACTTTGCAGCAGATCTGGTTTGTTTGAGCTCGGACGCTGAAGAAAACGCTGTTTGCTATGAACTGTGGGAGTTTCATTTACAGTTTAAACATCTTCCTCAACCATAAGCTCGCATGAATTGATAATAGATTTATCTCCGAGCTCTTCAGGACAAAGAAGAGCTCAGAAGCACCTGTTGAGTGACGAACACGAGTTCAGCTCAGTGGAAGCAGGAAGTGAAACATCTCCGTCGGGTTCATCCTCAGCGTGTGTTTCTGCTTCCAACAGCTGATTAACTCACTTTGAACAGAATTGACCTTTCAGTCTGTTCTGACATTTCTAGAGCCGAACATGGCTCTCAGTTATCACAGCGACTCCGTGTTCATGCACACGTTTCCTTGCTTTCTTCCTTTAACATCCGAATGAGTCGACACTTTTCACCTTTTGTTCATTCAAATGAAAACATAAATTCAGTTGCACTGCGAAACGTGCACTGCATTGATCAGTTGCAGCTTCTTCTTTTAAAGTGCACACTCCGTGTGTAATTATGACGATGAATAAATGTTGAATTACTTTATCGATGCATCACAGTGGAGGTTTATGATCGTCCTTCTGGCTCTTGAACAGAACTTTGATAGTTATTTATATTACTTATGAAAATCCTAGTGATGGGGGGAGTCATTTACAGATGTTACATACTAAGTGTAAATACAAAGGCCCCACGATCAGATGTCCACATGCACAGAGTACGTTACAGCTCATGTAGCTGACAGTGCAAACCATGAGGACTCCCAACAGCAAGAATCTTGCAGGTACATTCATTTCAAATAAGCCAATTGTTCAGTTTTATTGGTGGAGCTGCAGCTGAAGCAGGTTTTCAGTCTCCACTTTGGAGCCAGTAGTAGTCGTAGTTATAAAGAGGGTCACGGTGGCATTAATGTAAATCATCCACTACAGTTCAGTGCATAAAGCATAGAGGGGCGGCTCATGATGAGACTCATAACAGGATCAGTATCATGATGCTCAAACACGACAGATGTTAGAAGTATATTCAGACAGTTTGGTGATGCTACAGGAGTTTACTTACTTTGGTACTTTGCTGTCTCCACCCTCTGTTGTCAGAAAAAGGACGGAGCTAGAAGAGTTTCAGAGAAACCTTTTCATTTGTTCCTTTAGGTTGAGCACACAGTCTCTTATCTGGGACGTCAAACTGAAGGTTATTTCACAAGCTGTCCTCATGTAACATCAAAGTAGCGCACGAGAAACTGCTCGTTTGTGCAGCGCGTCACCAAACATGTCATGCATTTGTGATTCTGTCATACAGTAACTAACAACGATGGCAGCATGACATGAAGTAGTGCAGTGCGATGAGGAAGGTTGGTTTAGAGGCTCTTCTTCACTCCTCAGAGAAGACGGACAGACTAATGGCACGATATGGATCCAGTCTACTTCCTGGAACAAAGTAGCTGAAGCTGGAGAAAGAGGAGGACGGCGAGCAGAGGGCGTGGAGAAATAACTTTGGTTGAATGCATGGGGGTAATGGGGGTGATGAGTCTGTCTCTCTCGGCCCCAAAGACTCATATTAGTTTTATTCTGGTCATGTCGCACCTCCCATAAGCCTCTTTCCACATTTCCCAGCATGCTCCTCGTTTAGCCTTTCACCTTCGGATCTACACACTCAGCTCCTCTCTGCTGCAGGACTCGCCTCTTGTTTATCTCGTGACTTACCGACACATGAAACAGTCACAGAGGTGCAACTGGATGCTGACAGATTCACTTCTACAGTTTGTAATAAGATTCTGCTTCTTTTGCAGACAGTGATGATGAAGACGACAGTAAATACAGTGAAGCTGGGGCTTAAAATGTGTCTCAGACTGGGGTTGAGTTGGGACCCTGGAGCCTGTTTCACCAAATTTAGCAAGAAGAGATCATTTCCTCTCACTCACTCAAAAACGGCACAATTGCGACCCATGCAAGAGCCTCGTTACACTTCCAAATGTATCTCCAATTGTCTTTTTCTCAGGAAAAATATATTTTATCCATGCTGGCAGCAGGGTTTTTAAAAGGGATCGCAATATCCAGATTGATCCAGACTGAAAAATCAGTTTGGGTTGCCATGAAAGTTGAATTAGTTTTCAGGTATTTGGTAATCGACCTGCTCAATAAAAAGTGACAGGATCACCAAAGTCAGTAGGATCCATCCTCTCGACATCATTAACGTGGTAATCCATCCAATAGTAGTCAAGATATTTGACTTTTTCATTTTCAATTCTGCAGACAACTCACAGAATCACCAAATCTGGGAATAAATGTCCTCAAACAGGCGACAAAAGACATTTCAACAGCAGAAATGTTGTGGCAAAAGATAAAAAGCCGGGAATCTAGAAGGTTATTAGGGTTTAACCTCTGGGGATCGTGCATGTCTCTGCTAAACATTGTGCCAATCGATCAATAGATGATGAGATACTTCACATTTCAAGGCAATCCATCAAACAGCTGTTGTGATATCTGTTTCCAGGCAGCATTCATGGCTGAAAAACACATCACTGCACAATCTCATACAATGTGTTTGTGTCCTCCTTGTCCAACCTTGACACTGAACCTCGGGAGCTGCTTCAACACTCATCTCCATCATGGAGTGACCCTTCAAGGCCGCAGACCTGGAAGAAGGATGATTCTCAGCCTACATGCATGGAGGGAGGATTTGTGGCAGCGGGAGCTCGACAATGCGACTAATGAGATTTCATCGTCATCAATCTCAAATGTAATCTTAAAGGCTGACAGTGATATAAAAAATAAATACAAAACCCACCAACAATGATAATTGCGTCAGCTATGACATTCAGAAATATATCAATCTGTTCACTTGAAGCACATTTACATTTATCCAAGGCTGTTTCCAACATAATCAAAGCTGTGAAACCTCAAATCCCTTCCAGCGCACAACAACAGTCAGCTGGCACACAATGTGGACAAATTCCCAATCTACAGCAAAGTCACAAGGTTAACAAACAGATCCTTCATTACAGCCAAAACAATCTTCTTCTCCCACACAATTAGTGGCAAAGCTCCCAGTGGAGCTCCGACAGCACGGCGCTGCCGTCTGTCCGCTCCGTCCAGGATGAGAAGCGTCCGCTCACAGCGCTTTCTGCAGCCATGCTTTCTCAGAGTGTTTCCAGAGAAGGCAGCGAGCAAACCAAGCTGCTGCCGACGGCCCCGGGGCCGCGAGAGGCTCCCCGAGAACAATGGGCTTTAGTTTGTTGGAAAATGTGTCTTCAACACATTATATTCCATTGTAGTGCATTATAAACTTTGTATTTTCTTGCACACAAATGTAAAAGTTCTGCTGCTTCATCTTTGACCTGTTGAGTAATATCCTAGAGGAATAAAACTGCACGAGGTTCTAGTTGTGGCACATTTAAATGTTGTTTTACACATGGTAACTGTCATTTTGAAACTTGTTTCAGTTGAAACCACCGAAAGAGTTACAGTGGATTTATATCTTACAGCAACCACAAAAGTAATTGTTTATATTTCACCATAAATGTTCTCTCCGCCCTGTGATTCGGATTCTGCTTCTTTAGCTCGTGCTACACCTTTGTGCCAACTTTCATGAAAATCAGACTCGAATTCAAACTGCTGACAAACGATCTGGACACATAACATCTGAGGAAAAGCAAAAACCAGAAGCACGTGAAGACTGAAGGCCCCTCCCTGCCCAAAAACGTTCAAAGCATCAGATCGACTTAGAGGAAGGGGTGAAGAGGCGTTCGGGACAAACTAATGCTTTAACCCACAGCATGTGTTTAACAGAGAGGGTGCTCGACAGCTGAAGGGCCCTTGATTCATTGTCATGTTCAATTTGCACGAGCGGTCTGAGCCAATAGTCTCGTTGCGAGGAGATGCCAGGCTCGTCCTGCGAGGCCGAGCCAAGGCGGCGTGGTCAGGGTTCCCTCCATGTGTGAACGCGCCAAGGCCTGTGAGAGAATGGATGAGGAACACCTACAAGACGGGCAGTAATGGGCTCATCCATAACGTGCTGGGAAAATATCCCATAATTACTGTGTGCATTGGGGTCCAGACATACATTAGCATTGATCATTACGGCTCAAAGCTACCTGGTTGAACAAAGTGATGACACCAATCACAGCTTTAATGAATCCCACTTAGCACCAGTGGCCAGTTACCCCAGAGTGATTACTCTCCCACTGAAGTAGAGGCCAACATCTGTCACGAGGTGCTACAGATGCTTTGAATACGCGTAGATCAACACTACAAACCAGCAGAGGAGCTGTAGTGGTCGACTGTCAACGACTGGGAGGGACTTTGCCGTGCAGGTCATTCAGTTTCATGCCTGCGAACGGTGAAGCTCGGCCCTTTGGGTGAAAGTAAATGGAAAAATAGTTTGCATTTCTCAAACGACTTCCTTCATTTACTTCACTTAGTGGAGCGCTGAGGCGTTACACGCAGCCGTGACGACTTTCCTCCTTCGGCTAATAGCAGGACAAGTCGATGGATTTACAGTTACAGAGGTGTGTGTGTGTGTGCAGGTCACATTTTGAGTAGAGATGACCTGGATCATTATTCTCCCCTTTAGAGGATGGATGGTTAGAAAAGCTTTGTGTGTGATTACTCAGTCTGGTGGGGGCAGCATTGGAATAGTGGCATAGTGATAGAAAAGAAGAAGATGCTCCCTGTGTGTCTTCATGTCTGCAAAAACTGGTAAACACACACAGGAAGTGGACATTCGAGGACATTCATTACTCAAACACTTGCATGACAATATTCTTGTATTGAAAATTCATTATTTCAGAGTTTGTCGAGGGAATCAAAAAACGTTAACCGTAAACATAAACAATACAAAGACAGAACTAGAACATAAGTGCTGAGCGTGTCCGTTGGACTGTTTTGCAGTCAATGCATTAACTGTACAGACGACAAACTCAGACTCAGACTGATATTTTCCTCCTCTTTATTCCCTTTTCTTGTCTTGTACGCTCATGAAGTGAGTTCTATGACTTTCGGATGAAATGCAAATGTTACTTCATTTATTTTAAGTTGCCTGCACACGTCTGTGCCTTCAATTGGTTTTCCATTGACTTTGTTAGAAGACGTTTTGTATTCAGGCTGAACACGCCTTTGAAATGCAGCTTTAAAATGTAAGACACAATGTGAGTAAAATATATTCCCCCACACAAGGAGCCGAGTGCATAATGAAGGCAGTCTTTGTGGCAGTGACATGCAGCATGAATGCTGACACTGCTGTGGAGACTTTTCACCTCCACCATGATGGACTTGCTTTGATTGATTGCTTTGATTTGGCATGCAAGGGTCTTCAGACCAATGGTGTCCCATCGTCCCGGGGACGATAGAAAATGTATTTGGGATGAACAGAGATCTTCCTCACCTTCGGGTATGTGTATAACTATCACTTAGTTCAAGCTCTATTCAGTAAATTATAATTATTATCATGTGTTCAAACCTCTTTCAGGGTTTCTGATTGAGTGAAAACTGCCACTGATGCATCTTCCCAGGCCACTCTTCGTCTTGTAATTGGCGAGCAAAGAAGAGCACCAAACACCAATTAGGAGTCAGCGTTATCAAGAGGAGTTAAGAAAGCTCAGGTTGAATCCAGAGGACATCTAACATGCAGCGTTCCCACGCCCGGGAAACTACATACCAAGCGCATTAGCAGAGATTTATCCACACTGTTTCCATCTTCCCGAGAGAGAGAGAGAGAGAGAGAGAGAGAGAGAGAGAGACGAGAGAGACAGAGAGAGACAGAGAGAGACAGAGAGAGACAGAGAGAGAGACAGAGAGAGAGAGAGACAGAGAGAGAGAGAGAGAGACAGAGAGAGAGACAGACAGACACAGACAGAGAGAGAGACAGACAGAGAGACACAGAGAGAGAGAGAGAGAGAGAGAAGCGCTGGTCGCCCACAACAAGAACAAAGCTGGCGGCTGCCAACATAAGAGAAAGACAAAAGTAAATCTCAGGATAGTTTCAGAGGGACAAACATTGTGTCGCGTCTCCGTAAATACCGGCCATAAAAACAGACGTATCTTCTGGTCCTTGGAGAGCTTTCAGACAAACTGGCTCAGATTACTGAGGCAGCAAGGGCAGTGCTATTTATCAAACGGACAAACGTGTGGATCATGGCGGTGTGGCGAGCTGATTGGACGGGATATTAAAGTGATATTTCACTTTACTCCACCACTTTTACTTTTAAGCACGCTATCCAGCAGCTGGTGTCCTCCTCTGCTGCTTCAGCCGTCCACAGGAGCAGCTTTCTCTCATTATCTCACTGCCGATCGATACAAAAACAAAATGGAAATTAAGTTGCTGCACAGGAAAAACTCACCAATATGTTATCTGGTTTCAAATATTTAGTTAAAAAAGGGCTTTTCTTTTTGTGCAGTGATATAGAGCCAAGCATCAGCTCGTAAATGTGATGTATGGTCCTGTGTAGTCTTCCATCTGGAGCCGTGAAGCTCCTGACAGGATCAGGTACGACAGTGAGAGACAGCAGCCGAGAGCCGACTCACTGCATCAGGTGAAACCTCAATAAAAAGTGACAAATAAAAACCTCTCAACCAAACAGCTATTGTCCAATCACAGGTGAGCATCCAGAAGTCAGCACATCAGAGGATTCCTCCACGAGGGGAAGTCACGTTGAACTTTAACAATAAAGTTTATTTAACCGTGCAGCTGCACTCTGAATCCTCGCTGTGAGGAGGGAAGCGCTGTGCGTACGTCTGTATACGAGCAATACTCAGAATTTGGCGGTGACTTTTTTGTGGCCTTTCCAAAATCAAACACGTGGCGGTTCTCAAACCTTCTACTCCACAGTTTGAATTTTAAATTAAAGATGATATTTTACTAAATGTCTCGCTCTAGTTTACTACTTACAGGCCACGGAGCACAATGTTAATGTTAATGTTAGCAGTGTGGGGGGTTACAGGTACGCATTAACCCCCTGTGGGGAAGCCAGACCTGCATGCATTGTGGGTAAAATAATAGGGTTATGTCAAATCTAAAATATCATCCTCTCTTTATCATGTTTACATGATATGTTTGTAAAACCAGCGACTGTTGTCAGTTCAGCCGGCATGTCAGGCAGAATGAGACTGATGTTTAAAATATAATTAGTATTAATAATATGAGTTATTATTGTAAACTGCTTCACAGTCAGTCAGTCACTTCAAACCAAATGAAAATGATACGTATATTGTGAAACCTGCACGTCACCTTGAGGTGACTGCGTGCCGGCGAGTGGACACCAACGTCGGAGATGCGACCGAATTGTTGGCACTTGTCGGCACACGTGGGTCATGATCAAGCAGCTTTATTGACAAGTCATTTGGGTGAGAATAAATTGGAGGCCGAGGTTGGCATTAATGGGCCAATGTCATGCGGGGGATGGTGGTGGGATGGGGATGGGTGAGGGGGGGGGGGGAACACGGCACCTGGAGACTAATTAGATATGACACCCAAAGCCTGCTATCAATTTGTACCCTGCACACATGAGCTGTGGCAGGACCGACCCAGACCAAGGGCAAGGCAGAGAGGGGGGGGGGGGGGGGGTGCTCATTGAAGTGTAGAAGAGGAGAAGTATTAATTACAGTCCTGTGGCGGGAAAACTCTCAAAACTACAGAAACACACATCCAACAAAGAAGTCCTGCAGCCATTAGTTAATTAATCCATCAAAAGAAAACCGACAGCTTTGATTACTTTTATCATAAATCTATTTATTAAGCAAACATCTGTTGCCTGTGAGGATTTACAGCCTTTCATTTAAATAGAATCAGAAATCCCAAATATATTTGGACGAAGAAGACATAAAAATAGTTTACATTTTTAACATTTTTTACATTTTATTAGCTTTGGTTCAGAGATGTGTTATTTATTTACATGTTTTCCTTAATAAAGTTATATTATATCTCTTTTACAGGAGTGTCCTGGCAGATATATAATATTCACTTGTATTATGATAAATAAAATATGAAGATACAGATGAGATCGGAAAGACATTTGCCAAAATGATAAAACAGAAAGTGTTCAAAACATAAAAATAAATAAATACTTTAAAAACAAAATAAAACAGATTTATTGAACACGTTCGTGCTCCCCAGAGGACGAACTCAAACTCTTTTTAGATGTTACTGTTACTGACTCTTACCGTGTGGGGGCCGCCGGCGGGCCCAGCAGGAGTTATATTGAGTCTGTACATGAGAATTTTCTCATAAAAAAATAAAAATAAAAAAACTATATATTTTTGGAAAGCTTAGAATCTCGTCTATTTTAATATGGAGATGAAAATCACAACAGCGGTACAATCAGCTCCTCAAACTACCAAGTACACTCAAAATCAAAATCATAACTTTGAGCCCACTTACCTATAAAGCCTCATAAATATCCTCTTTTCAGCAATATGTTGAAACAGACGCTCCTGAGGCGAGATGTGCCAGAGGTCCACACGTTCGTCTCCACTGTGAACATCTCACATCATACAAGTCCATGAACAGCTGTTGCAATCTGTGAAATCAGCTGATCGATTTGTACATTGTGTGATCATAAACAGTCATAACTTAATATCTCGTGCGCTCTTCACGGTACAGACACATCCTGGTTGTAGCGCGGGCTCTCAGCGTTAGATTGACACTTCATTTGAGCCAATCGGAGCTTCGATGGGTCTTTTACAACCTTCATGAGTCCAATGAGTGTCAACTTGATAAGAAAGTGCCCACCCACTTCTTTTGTTACAGACTGACCCTGGATCAGCTCAGCGTCCTGGTGGCGCGCGCATCGTAAAGGAAATGTGCGCCTCTTTCGTTAGATGGTTTGTTTTTTCAAAATAAAATGTATTTCCAAAATAATATTTATTATTTATTGTACAGAAAAAAATACAAAAAAAACATTAAAATATTAGAAAAAAATGTGTTTATACTTCACTTACTCTGTGTGATTACTACTAACAGGGAATATGGGTATATAATAGTTATTTATAAATAACTAAAAATAATATTATTTATTGATAAATATTATAATATGTACAGTACATGTACATATTGCACAGCTTGTGTACGTCTAATAAGTTTTTATCCCTTTTTATCTGAAGTTTGGTGGTGAACTTGATAACACTTGGTTCTATGTTTCTATTGTGTATTTCAGCTCTGGACTACCAGCTGTACCATCTTCAGACATCTTTCTCAACAACAAACTTCAGACGGAGTGTATTTTCTTCACATTCAGTATATTCAGACCACTATTACTCAGTGAAGAAGCACTTGGAGTGATTCTTCAGTGTTTTGCAAGAACAATAAGAGAGTTATCTTTTGAATGAGACCAAAATCCTGCAGCTGGTGCAAATGGTTGAAGAGCAGCTTATAGTTGACTTTAAGTCGTTTTCAGGTATTTTCGGGTAAATTCACCCCCCTTCTAAGTTAACACCCACAGGAGCAGTTTAATAACACAAAGCTCACAGCTGGAAATGTTGTAAGAATCACAAAATGGTCAAAATAGATTATTGTGAGAGAAACTAAATAACACTTAGGCCTCTTTGGGAGTTCTTAAAATGTATTTTTAGGCCTAATGGGACTGTTTGTGGTCGTCCTTCTGTTGGTCAGGAGAATATTAATAGTTTAGGGTTTGATGGGTAAAAGGCAGATGATGTTGTTTGACACAACTTTAAAAAGAGATGTTGAAGAACCGTCAGGACGAAGAAACTTTTATTAACAAGAAGTTTACTGAAACAAAGAGCAAACATGCAACCTGGACAGTAGAAATATGGAATATATCTTGTAATCTTAATTACTAATCTTATTTCCTAATTTAATGAAGACCAATATATTAAGGAAGAAATAAATAATGAAGCAGACACAAAACGGTGTTAATGTTGGGAAGCAGGACTCTTCACAGGCATCCATCTTTTTATTCTAAACTTAATTTAGGTTGGATTCTTCCAGGGAATCCCTGCTGGGACCGACAGGAGAGACACACACACACACACACACACACACACACACACACACACACACACACACACACACACTAGGTCGTACCAGACACCTGATGTGTAGAAGAGCAAAAGCTTTAAAAAGAAATATATACGGATTGAAAAGCAGCCGTAACATGTGATAAATAGTAAAACGGTTGCAGGTTGCGACTCTTCAGCAGTAATGGCGACTGCAGGACGATGACCTTGAGCTCCGTCTCTTCTCAAGGACTCCTTCAGTCTTATATATACTTTATAGTCTCACGTCACACAGGACGAAGGAGCTGTTGCAGTTTCTCTGCGGGTTAAAGCTTGTGACTGAACCCTGAGAGAAACTCTGGTATTTAAAAACAACAGTGTTGCGCTGCTGTAAACGGTGCACGGAGCAGCGGTGGAGGACGGAGACGAGAGACACAGATGGCTTCAGATGAAAGAGGAGGAGGAGGATGAGGAGGAGGGGGGTAACATTTCAAAGACGCTGCAACAGATTGAACGTTGAGCCAGGCAACGAGAGTTTAATTGGGAGAGCACACATGCAAATCCAGTGCGGCATCAAAGATGGCGTCGATTACGACAAACTTGTCTCTTCAGAACATTTGCAGAAAAGCTGCAGGAGTTGATTTAAACTTTGAACGAGCAACAATATGTATTAGATGCACCTCGCAGAAGAAGTCTGGTCTGGATTCTGCTGTCAGTGCTGGGATTGAGACTGTGAATCAATACATACGCTGTGAGCAGCGGCAGGCGGGACCTGAGGCCACGGATTTGTAGCGGCGGAGGAGATCAGCCACTAAGGGAACGCTGGAAAGTCAAAAACTTGTATGAACGATACAGTACAGAACATCTTAATCTGCTCCGAGTCACAGCGAGACACTGGGATAAGCTACATGAGCTCAGGAATCTTCTCAGCTCAGTCGAGCATGTGGGCACGCTCATGCATAAATCCAGGCCTTGATACACCGACACACACACACACACACACACACACACACACACACACACACACACACACACACACACACACACACACACACACACACACATCTGAGTGTGAAGACATGTGAATGGTGTTTGTGGGTAAACTGTGTCACTGCCGCTGTGATGAAATCAGAATGTGAATGAATCAAAGTATGAATGTAAACTCGTAAACACAACACACTGAGGCAGGAACAAATGTTATTGAATATTAAATATAAGTGTAAAGCTGCTCTAGCGTCCCCGAGAGGCTGCAGGGGCCATTACATCCAATAATATGTTCGAGTCTCAAACCAGAAGTGACTGAACAAACAGTGAAGTTTGTCGTGAGGATGGTTCTGGAGGAAAGTGATCATTGAAGTCTAGAGCAGGGGTGTCAAACATGCGGCCCAGGGGCCAAAACCGGCCCGCTAGAGGGTCCAGTCCGGCCCGCGGGATGACTTTACAAAGTGTAAAAATGAGTTGTTTTGATCATAAAGTAAAATACTGTTCCAGATACCTGTGACTACATGTGTTGTGTCTTTGTAGACACACTGATCTGTACGTTGTAACACACACGTGTAAATGATAAACTGACACTATTGTTGAAGTTGCACCTTTTCTTCTTCTTTCCTCTTCTACCTTATCTTTTGTAAAAAGATAGTTCATTAAATTTGAACTTTTTCAGAATGTACTTGTGTTTTTTTGCACTAAATCAAAGGGAACATTGTGAGTTGTTGTTATTTACAGGTTACTATGCTGTGATGTTACTGCTTCGGCCCACTTGAGATCACATTGTGCTGCATGTGGCCCCTGAACTAACATGAGTTTGACCCCCCTGCTTTAAAGGATGAAGCGTCTTGAGAGCAAATTATCTCTTTGAATCACAAAGGTGGAAAATCAATAAAGAAAAAGAAAGTTTGTTCAGCTAAGAATTGTATTTGTTCTCTTTCATGATTCTGAATCAATTCACGGATTCAAAAGAACAAAAACAAACTAAATAATAAAAACGAGCGAGCCAAATAGAAAACAACCTTCTCTGTACGTCGTTGTGGGTGAAGATGGATTCCCTGGAAGCAGGCGAGTGGAAAACCTTCCTGAAAGCAACAAGATCCGATCTGAAGGTCAGAACTGGTCTGGAAATAAACCCAATCTTTGTAGTCAAAGAGAACATCAACGGCAGCCTGATGCTCCACCAGCAACACATTTCTGCACTTCACAGCTCAGACACTTTCTGATCCAAAGAATATCTCCTGAAGGTCAGCAGAGGATTATCAGCCCATCAAATGGACATTATCAGCGTTCATCAGAAGGGTTCTGCTGCACCAAGTAGTTTCAGAAGGCCGTCATCTGTTCACATTAGAGCTTCGATCAGACTCGACCCTTCATAAACTACACACACACATATATATATATATATATATATATATATATATATATATATATATATATATATATATATATATATATTATAACAAGCTGAAGTCTAAAGAAGTCTTTGCAGTGCAGAAACAATCTAGGACATGCACCTTCTGCATTACAGCAATAATTAATTGGGAGTTGGGAGCGAATGACCCCCTGATTTAGATATTTTGTCAGTTTAAATCTAGTTATAAAACTTAAAATGTTCATTAGTTATAAGATACAAGTTAGACTTTAAAGTCTTAAAGTTAAGACAGGCCGACAAAATCTGGTTCAGCAAGAGAATCAAAGCTCGAATTCAAATGGTTGATCACCAATACAAATACAATATGTAGCAGAGGAGGAAGTCCGATGATGGGTTATAAAAAGTGCACAGGAGGAGTTTGGGGTAGATGGATGATTTGTGTACCATGTAAACAACACTTATTTTAAGTTATATTACGTAACAAATGCAACGTAAACTTAAAACAAGTAGTTTTTCGCGGGAAGGTGTGACAACAACTGATGCCGGCCCTTCAGTGGGCTGGTAACGTTTGAAACAGGTGTTTTTTCTTCAGGTGAGGGGGTCCGCCTCCTGAGTGAACCTGGTATTTAGATGACATTATGTGCAGTTTCCTCCAGACGACTATAAATCCTGCTGTTGGTGTAGACGACACTGTACGGGACGCTGAGGTTTGTCAGTGACCACAGTGACCTCGTGTCCGCCATCCCACTGCGGCTGTTTCAGCATCATCACTCTGCAGGGTTTAAGCCACTGTCACTTTTACCATTTGGCATTCAGACTGCGAGTCCTAATGACTCCCCGACCCCCCCCCACCCCACCCCCACCCCGCTGTCCAACCACATCAATCCACACTCTGTCACTTAATCCTCAGTGGCCGCGCTCGCGTTGGACTCACGTCCTCACGGAAGCTCCTGGAAAAATGCAGCGGTACCTTTGACCTTCATTCTGCAAGACTGGAAAAGACGAGTGAGTCCGACAGTGATGGACTGTGACTGACCACCTGGCCTGACTATGTGTTATATCACATTATTGGATTTACAGTACAGGTGCATTAACTGTCATTATATTGTTATAGCTCATCGAGGAGGGTTAATCTATAATAATGCATCTGTAGGAATTAATAACGTGTTGTTGCATTTTGGTTTTTATTGATTTATATATTATATATATATATTTTTATTTTTAACATTTTATTGTTTTAGTGTCGTCATTTTTGTTTATTTCTGTTTTTATTTAGTACAATCAAAGGAGAAGAAGAAGAAGAAGAAGAAGAAGAAGAAGAAGGAGAAGAAGAAGAAGAAGAAGAAGAAGAAGAAGAAGAAGAAGAAGAAGAAGAAGAAGAAGAAGAAGAGAGAAGAAGAAGAAGAAGGAGAAGAAGAAGAAGAAGAAGAAGAAGGAGAAGAAGAAGAAGAAGAAGGAGAAGAAGAAGAAGAAGAAGAAGAAGAAGAAGAAGAAGAAGAAGAAGAAGAAGAAGAAGAAGAAGAAGAAGAAGAAGAAGAAGAAGAAGAGGGAGAAGAAGAAGAAGAAGGAGAAGGAGAAGAGTATATACTTTCAAAACATTTCAATTATTTTCATAAATCTACTGTCGATAATATAAATACAAAGCTAATGAGAATCCCAGTAAACACAAACAGGTGGCAGTGGAACATGGTATGAAAGATTATACGTGATGATACTAAACCTGCCACTTTAATAAATATGTCTTTAATGCCTGCGTCTCAAAATATTGTTGAAACAAAACAAAACAAATCTAGGCCCAAACATCGAGGGATTTAAAAGCATGAAAAATACATTTTAATAAGCAGGTGAAAGAATTTAAAGTTGAAAAATCAACATTTCTGGGCGGTATTGTTTTCTTTCTTAGCTTTTAGATGTAAAGACACAGTCGTCTCTTAGCTTTCTGCTCAGAATATCTGATGTCTGTGCACAACACAGGACTTGTGGCTCATACATAATGAGTGAAGAAAACATTGTGAATGATGATTTGCAGTCACCTCTGACACCATCAGGAGGGCACTTAAATATTAAACAATTAACCTTCCCACAGGTTTCCTGCAGGTGTGGCACAGAGTTCACCCCAGTGAACCGACCCGGACGTGGATGAGAATGTTAACCAGGGAGATATGCAGCACGTCATGTGTGGATTGATGGGGGATTAAGAAATTACTTTACTCTTGTTAACAGTAATTGCTAACACACGTCTGCACCTCATCCTGATTAATTCAGGGTTTATGGAAATACAGGGACAAATGTTTTTCTTCTTAATTATTAAAAATATCATTATTTTCAGGTCATACATGAAAAGAGATTACAAAAAAGCTGCAAGGAGACACAAAATGACTACAAAGAGAGACAATTACTACAAAGAAACACAAAACAACCACAAAGAAACACAAAACAACCACAAAGAGACACAAAACAACCACAAAGAAACACAAAACAACCACAAAGAGACACAAAACAACCACAAAGAGACCACAACAACTACAAATAGACACAAAATAACTACAAAGAGACACAACATGACTACAAAGACACAAAACAACTACAAAGAGACACAACATGACTACAAAGAGATACAAAGAGACACAACATGACTACAAAGAGATACAAAGAGACACAACATGACTACAAGAGACACAAAACAACTACAAAGAGACACAAAACAACTACAAAGAGACACAAAGAGACACAACATGACTACAAAGAGACACAAAACAACTACAAAGAGACACAAAACAACTACAAAGAGACACAAAATGACTACAAAGAGACAAACAACTACAAAGAGACACAAGATGACTACAAAGAGAACTGATATATTATATCTATATAATATTTTAAACACAATTGATCCGCTGACTTTCTGGTAAATTTGATTTGCAACATAACTCCTCAACACCTGCAGTTTCAAGATGCTCCAAAACACCTCCACCCACCTCCCAACGGAGGGCGAAGCTGAAGTCTTTTAAACACATTAACAGGTTTGCGGGGGGGGGGGGGGGGGGGGGGTAAAACATTATCTGGATATTTCCCCCGAAGCTGCCAATAAGACAATACTTCGTTCCTTTTAATCTGACATTCTTCAATCCAAAGATTTCCATAAATTATTGGCGTTTGCTGCTTTTCTAACCCCCGGAGATGTTATTTTTCTCAGAGTGGGAATCAAACTGAAATGGTATTTATAATACAGCACCACTAAAACGCTACCGTAAAACCATGAGTGTAAATCACAATAAACTGTAACAGCCAAAGGAAATCACTGTGTGAGTTTCACAAGTATTTATGAATTATGCCTCACTTCCTGTTTGCATATCTGCACTTTGTAGGTTTTGAAGCCTTGAGTTCAGCGTTTTGGTCGTCGTCATCTTGTTTTTGCAAACCAGAAGTGACACGAGAGGGTGGAGCAGAGTACGATCGAACACTGAACATCACATTTTCAGGCAACCAAATGTCACTTACATGAAATGAAAACACTGAAAGGGTTAAAGTTATAAGACCTGTCAATCACAAGGTAGCCCCGCCCTAAAGCATTCGCTGCTTTATCATCTATTTTACTCTAAATGGGATCATAATTTACTAAATGAACATCAGGCTGTATTTAAGAAGACTTTAAACTACAGATTGAGATGTAAATTTATTAGGAAAATGTTTACTGAGGAAATAAATCATAATTTTCTCATAGACTATACAATCTGACTTTTTTTGCCACCAGTGGAGTCACTTTTCAGACCCGGAGGTTGCCGCCTGGGAGAAACCTTTGTAAACACAGGAAGCAGAAGCATCTTTTAAAAAGGTTAGAAAATGAAAAGGAAACAGTGAAAAAGTGAGGAGATCCTTGAGAAAACAGAATCCCTGTCACTGAGGGGAGTTTGAAGCCGACTGTTTGCGTTTGTCTGGAAGGACGATTCCCTCTGACAACGCGACGGAGAGAGAATACCAGCAGCAGGTCCGCTGACGGCCGCTCTGTCTCAGACTGTTTGCTCTGCCTGATCCTCTAAACGCAGAAGCTCCTGTGAATTCTGGGTAAGCAGAGAGACTGTCTGCAAACAGTCCACGCCGAGGAGATAAAAGCTACCTGTGAGTTCCTCATCAAATCCATGTATTCACAGTGGAGTTACCTAAACACTGGGGCGATAATCCAATGATTTATCTTATTTGTTAAAATATGACAGTATGTGCACTGTAAAGAGATGGCACTGTGTGCACTGATTGTCAACGTTTTATTCAGTGTTTTTACCGGTTTAAATCACCACATCCGTTTGTGTTGAAGAGGAGACCTCTGAGGAGAATTCGGAGAAGTTGACTATAATGACGGCAATAGTGGTGAAGACAACAACTCCCATGATCCCACACTACTTCAGGACGCCACCAAACTCCATCTTTTGTTATGTTTTGATTGAGAGCGGCAGAAAAATAACAACTACAAAGAGACACAACACGACTACAAAGAGACACAAAACAACTACAAAGAGACAAAACAACTACACAGAGACAAAACAACTACACAGAGACACAGAATGACCACACAGAGACACAAAACAACTACAAAGAGACAAAACAACTACACAGAGACAAAACAACTACACAGAGACACAGAATGACCACACAGAGACACAAAACAACTACAAAGAGACAAAACAACTACAAAGAGACAAAACAACTACACAGAGACACAGAATGACCACACAGAGACACAAAACAACTACAAAGAGACAAAACAACTACAAAGAGACAAAACAACTACACAGAGACACAGAATGACCACACAGAGACACAAAACAACTACAAAGAGACAAAACAACTACAAAGAGACACAAAACAACTACAGAGAAACAAAACAACTACAAAGAGACAAAACAACTACACAGAGACACAAAATTACCACACAGAGACACAAAACAACTACAAAGAGACACAAAATGACCACAAAGACACAAAACAACTACAAAAAGACACAAAATGACCACAAAGAGACACAAACCCACTACGTGCGTTTAAACAAACATATGTTTGTAAGAGAAGAATCATCTTCGAGCTCCTTGTTGTAGTTTTATGAGGCCTCTGATAAACTGACAGAAAGTGAAACATTTAGCAGCTCAACTGTCAGAGTTTCTTTTCTCAAAATTACAGATTTCACATTCATCAGGTATAAATGCAAATGTTGTGTTTACAGCTCGCTGTCTTCCCCCAGTGGCACAAACATTCATGATTACAGATGTAGGTGAAGTCGTGACAAGATGAAAGCTTCTGACCTGAAAATGTGTTTCCAAGAATGAGTGAAAAGCAAACATTTAAATAAGTGAATGATTAAGTTTACTTTCTGGCGGTGTAGCGACTCAGCATTGATTATTTATTGGCGGAGAACACAGCCAGACATTTGTTTTTAATGATTGTTCACCGTTAGTCCAATGAACACAGTAAATCACACAGCTGGAAGTAAAAACATTACATTCCTCAAAGTGCTGCTGGAGATACTTACTGCTTCCACTTTCACGGGTGCTGTGATCACTCAGAATGTGCAGAGTTTAACTGGAGAGAAAAGGAAGTCTTAAACAATAGAAGACATGAGATTAACATCTATTTTATTTATGGTTCATCAGACAGAAGATAACATGAGTGAAAACATTTATTTCCAACATGGTCGCAAGATGTTAGAAGACAAAGACACGTCACAGTCTCGACCTCGGACATTAACTCACGTTATTGAACGTACTCACGTCGTATCATTCACGGCATCTCAGCAAACATGATGAAGGAAGACAAAAACCCAGAAGAGAAATGTTGACTAAAGGCTGCCCCCACGTTGTAAATGTGAAAGGCCCCACACCAAATGACATTTGATGATACAACTAACAGATTCATGAACAACCAGAGTCCCAAAACTGTAGATCTGGCAGGTGAAATCCTTTAAGTGCAGAAGCTTCAAATAAGCCAAACAGAAGTGCAGCATACAGAAACACTGCTGTGTACTTTAAATGAATGAAGAACAAGAACAAGTAATGAAGAGATTGTGAACATGGACTGTACAGAACTATTACTTTACGCTTTGCGTCAGTCCTCGTCTCCCACGTGGCCGCGTCCTCGTAGGAATATTTGGTAAGATAATCAAAATAGATTTAAAAACAGGGCTTTGCTGACGGTTTATTTCTCGCAATATATTGAACATGCAGGAGATCCCCGGTACAGGAGCATCGCTGCACGTTGTGTGTCGTGGAGTCTGTAAAGCAGGCAGGTATCAGGGTGAGAAGGTTTCTCAGTGAAGCAGACAGACGCTCGGTGACCTGCAGCTGAAACAGAGCCGAGCTGCACGAGACGTCCATCCTGCACACAAGTTGCACAATGACAATCTTGTTTTGCTTTTTTACATCTCCTGACACCCCGAGAGAAAAATAAGTTGATCCTCCCAAAGAAATAAGCAACATGTCCTCACAAAGTGTTCACATTTATTTTGCTCTTTTAGCTTCAGAGCTCACATGACTCCTAAAGGTTCAGAGACAGAACACTGAGTGGATTAGGATTACAGCATCATGGGTTTTTGGAAGCTGATACTGATGTTCAAGTGAAAGTATTTACTATTAACATGCCTCGCCTGCCAACAAGTACAAGGATGCAGAGATTCAGAGCGTCATGTGACACTGAAACTCAAAGGAAAAGTAATGATGAATAATAGAAAAGCAGTATCTCCAAACTGATATTGGCACGTTTAGTGTAACGGTTAGAAATCACGCACTCTGAGCAGACACGACACTGACAGAATATTCAACCACAGCTTCTGTCAATACATCCGAGAGAGAAGAGAAGAGGAAGAAGAGGGAAGAAGAGGGAAGAAAGAGAGAGAGAGGAAGAAGAAGACCGAAGAAGAGAGAAGAAAGATAAGAAGAGGGAAGAAGCAGAGAAGAAGAGGGAAAGAAGAGGAGGAGAGAGAGAAGAGGAGATAATAAGATGGAAGAAGAGAGAAGTGGGAGAGAAGAAGAAGAAAAGATGGAAAAGAGAGATTGGTAGAGAAGAAGATAGAAAGAAGATGGAAGAAGAATAGAGGAGAGAGAGAGAGAAGAGAGAGAGGATAGAAGATAGAGAGAGAGAGAAGAAGAAGAGGGAGAGAGAGAGAGAAGAGGAGAGAAGAAGAGAGAAGAGAGAGAGAAGAAGCTGAGAGAAGAAGCCGAAGATAAGAGAGAGAAGAGAACGAGAAGAGAGAAGAAGGACGAAGAGGAGAGAAGAAGAGGGAAGAGGAGAGAAGAGGAGGGAAGAAGAGGAGAGAAAAATAGAGAAGAAGAGAGAAGAAGAGGGAAGAGGAGAGAAGAAGAGGGAAGAGGAAGAGAAGAAGAGGGAAGAAGAGAGAAGAAGAGGGAAGAAGAGGGAAGAGGAGAGAAGAAGAGGGAAGAAGAGAGAAAAAGAGGGAAGAGGAGAGAAGAAGAGGAGAGAGAAGAAGAAGAGAGAAGAAGAGAGAAGAAGAGGGAAGAGGAGAGAAGAAGAGGGAAGAGGAGAGAAGAAGAGAGAAAAAGAGGGAAGAAGAGGGAAGAGGAGAGAAGAAGAGGGAAGAAGAGAGAAAAAGAGGGAAGAGGAGAGAAGAAGAGGAGAGAAGAAGAGGAGGAAGAAGAGAGAGAAGAGAGAAGAAGAGAGAAGAAGAGAGGAAGAAGAGAGAAGAGAGAAGAGAGGAAGAAGAAGAGAGAAGAAGAGAGAACACGGAGGACTTGAGCAGGAAAACTATTTCCAAGGTCAAAATAGAAAGGAATACCTTAGTTACCTTAGTTACCATGCACAGGTATTGCAGAAAGCGATCATTAAAATATAAAAGGAAACTTTTTTCATGTTGATGTTTGCAGAATTATGGGATATGGACGTTTCTTCTGGTGATACGGTTCATCATGTAGACGTGGAGTATGCAAACAAATCTATTCTCCAGCAGCATGTTACATCTTCAGAGGCACGTACGAGTCTCACACACACGTGTGTGTACGTGTCTCCCACACACGTCTGTGTTCGTGTCTCACACACAGGTCTCACACACACGTGTGTGTACGTGTCTCCCACACACGTCTGTGTTCGTGTCTCACACACACGTGTGTGTACGTGTCTCCCACACACGTCTGTGTTCGTGTCTTACACACAGGTCTCACACACACGTCTGTATTCGTGTCTCACACACAGGTCTGTGTTCGTGTCTTACACACAGGTCTCACACACACGTCTGTATTCGTGTCTCACACACAGGTCTCACACACACGTCTGTGTTTTACTCAGAATCCTCAAATATTTGCTCAAACGTTTTTCCAGTGAGACAACTACAAACATGGCTCCTATAATCTGTACATCACCGGCTCATGTACTGTATGATGGTTCATCACTTCATCACTTCATCACTTCATCACATCGTTTAGGATGTAAGATGTCAGAACCAAAGGTCACGTTATCAAAAAGCTTGAAGCGTCTCAAAAACCCTCATTGTGTAAATGAAAGGAGTGGATGTGTGAGGATAAATGATTAATTATTAATCTATGTTCAAATCTCGGGAATGACCCAAAAACAATGAATTCCCTTCTGTCTAACAAATATTGATTGACACAGACCGGGGAAAGTTCTCTGAGTTTGACTCCGAACGACTACCTCTGCGCCATCCTGCGTGATGATCAGGCTGCCGGAGCAGCTCAGGCTGGGTTTGGCTACCATCCCTAAAATACTGTGACCCTAATCTCTCCCCAAGACTTTTACTAAGCCCTGTTTGTGCTAATGAACCTCACAGCTGCGAGGCATGAGGGAGGGTAAAAAAAATAAAAGAGGTCATTATAAAAAGGCGAGCATCTGTCTGGAATTAAAAGAAAGCCATCTGTCATTACAAGATGAGACTACACCTGGCTGGTAATGACTTCCAAACGTGCTGAACACCTGAGGCAGGCGAAACATTCAATGAAGTGAAGAAGTAACAAGAGGGAGACGGCAGAGCGATCCCGCCAGTTCTTTCGGGGGCTAAATACTCCCAACTTTCAGTAAACAACTTCCTGGCATTTAATGCAGTCTTGTCTTATCTTGTATAGCCTCCGTGTTTGCTGCCACCGCCTGAAATGAGAGCCATTAGCGAGGCAAGGTGAACACCACCCTTCAGCCACGATGTGACAGTGGAAACCTGCGACCTGCTAATGAGCGGCAAACGGCCTAAAACGGAACCCTGCGTCCGATTTCTCTCCGCGCCGCCTGTGGCCTGCAGCATGTCCTGTCCTGCTGCTGCTGCTGACACTTATGAAGGCCGCTTGATAGAGTCATAATCGCCTCCACCGCCGGGGCTTCACCTGAGGGGGTGAGTGGGTCTCACAGTGGCACCTGAACCAGCCCGAGTAAATAAATCTAGTAATAAAGCTGTGGAGCAGAAGGGATCCCGCTGCAGATGGTTCACAGTGTTGCCCCTCAAGGACAAACTTGGGAGTAGTTCCCTGACCATCCAACCGGCTCTGCAGACTTTAGTAAAGGGATGACGGCTGGAATGAAACTTTCTGTCCCCTCAGCGGGAAACGGGTTGTTGAAAGGAGCAGACGGTAGAAAGATCAGGAATCATTTACAAAACAAGACTGCAAAGGTGAAACTAGTCCAAATATTTTGCCTCAGTGGCCTGAACCTGCATTATCTCTAATATCCAGGAGGGGGCGACTCCTCTGGTGGCAAAAAGAGACTGTTTGTATAGAAGTCTATGAATATTATCCAACTCACTTTATTTACTTCCACAGTAACATTTATGTCCCAATCTCTAGTTTCAAGTCTTCTTCAACACAACATGATGTTCAGTTTGTAAATTATGTTCAAATTTAGAGTAAAAGTGACGATAAAGCAGAGTATGCTGTAGGGCGGGGCTACCTTGTGATTGACAGGTCTTACCGCTGTTCAGAATTCGGTTGAACTAAAAGACACATTTCATACGGTAAGCACAAAGAAGTCTGCTCTTGGCTACACAAAATTAGCATCACAATTAATATCACAGAAGTTGATTTGATCATTTGATGCAGATATTTAGTCAGAAACCGAAGTATTGGACAAATTCTGATTTTGAATTGGACATTGCAGAGATTCAATCTGATTGGATGCTGCACGACGGTCTTTTGCATGTTGTTTTTTAAAATTAAACTTCATTCTTTATCTTTTTTCAGCACTGTATCTAATAACACACATGTTTAACTATTACAAATAAATAATGTACACTCTCAGGCCTTTTTATTATTTTCCCCACAAGGTTTCTAAATGAACTTGGTTGCACACTAATGTTAAATATACGTTTTTAGCATAGCATTAGCTAATACAGTACATGTAACCAACACTTAGCACCTTCAAGTGGTTTACTAAAACTATCTTAAAAAAACATAATAACATAGAAATAATTAAGTTAACATGACTGTATGTTGAGATTGACATTCTCAGTCATACTTAGATAAATATAAGGTGAGAGAACTTACTTGTGGGCTTCAGGAGGAGTCTTCTTCTTCTTCTTCTTCTTCTTCTTCTTCTTCTTTCTTCCTTCTTCCTTCTTTAATGCAGTGGTCCCCAACCACCGGTCCGCGGACCAGTACCGGGCAGCACAGAAAGATTGAATACAAAAATATTTTATTTTGAAAGAGGTTTTATTTTGAAAAATCACCGGATACATCTGTCTGTGCGTCTGTGTCTCTTGACACATGTCAAGACGTTCGTCTCAGTCAAGCCCACAAGCAACAATGTCTTTAAACAACAAACGTCTTTAAAGAGCTGTTTTGGAAAAGGGAAAAGAGCCAATGAGGAGACATTTAAAAGACAACATCAGGAGTCACTTAGAATACGTGTTTATCGCTACAGGTGATTCTCATGCGCTGCTCTGTGTAATATACAGGCATGATGTACCGGCTCGTTGCAGAGACACAAGCTCAGGGCTCCCACTAATTCAGCGTAATAGTGAGTTTTTTTATGCACTTTATATTTGTTTTTATGCCGGTCGTATCATTTTATTCTGTCATATTTACCCCCCCCCACACACACACACTTTGAAGGCCGGTCCGTGAAGATATTTTCTTACATGAAACCGGATTGTGGCGCTAAAAAGGTTGGGGACCGCAGCTTTAATGAACACAGTATGAATTTCCCATGAGAAAATGTATTTTATGTGTAAATTGGAAATAAAGTCGCACATTAATACACAAATAAAAGATGTATAAGGGATTCTCAGCATTATATTTCTTGTGTTAGGGAGCAGGGATGAGCTAAAATCCTATATTTTCAGTGTTCAAGGTAGTTTTAAGAAGGTTTAGCGAACATACAGTATATCGGCAAGTTTCACATTGAAGTGAATGGGAAGCAAAGCCAGGTCTGACTGCACTTTAGAAGCAACTACAGCAAATGTGTAGAAATAATGTACAGTAGGAATTAAGCAGGATCAATGTTAAAAAAATGAATAATGTAAAATGCTTTAAAATATACAGAGATATGAAGGTGAATATGGGAATTTAACATACACACTGTACAAACTACATAGTTGAATTCTGCAGATAATCTCATTTTGTCTAAAGAGTCCAAAATGTCACCTCAGAAGATCTAATCTGTGCAAACAAACAGCAGCCGGGACAAACTACGCAGCAATTAAACACACTGTGAATCAATTAAGCCGTGCCAAGTTTGCATTTCCAATTATATCTCTGCATCCGAACATACAGACCCCCCCCCCCCCAGGAATCTCGTATGTCAATAAGAAACTACTGAAGTGCTTCAGGGAAGATTGAGGTGAGTGGAGGAGAAGAAGAAGATGCCAATTACCTGGAGAGCAGATACAAACACTGCCAACCGTGAGTCTGCGGAATTGTGTAGGAGTACGACTGAATACAAGAGAGTGATGTGGCTAAAGCCGCTCTGATTCATGCATTCAACTCTCAGCAGGAAGTCTCACATTTGTATCTGCAGCAGGAAATAAGTGGATTTGTTTCTCTAAACAAGCAGTTTGGAAACAGGCCATGGTGAAATAATGTTATAGCTCACAGTTTAAACACGTGTCGTCAGAGCTCTGACGTTCAACACGGACGCGTTGCCACATTTAATTAGATTTATTGAATCTTAAAAGGAAGATTTGTGGAGTCATATTTTGGTCGTTTTGCTGCTGGTTATGATTCTGCTGTTTAGCAGCTTGACTGGATGTTGTGACATCTCAGCTACACATACGGAGTTTAGTATCTGACACTTATTACACTTCCTCCCCTGAAGAGCTTCGTGGTTTCAGTCCAGAGTTTGTCTGTAAGTTTGCAGAATATATATATATATAAAAAAAAAACTACATTACATTTGCAATGAATTCTGGGTAAATTAAACATTTTGATCAGACTGAAAAAGATGGCTAACAGCGTCCACAGAAAGAGAGAAGCGCAGGCGTCACTGACCCTGACTCGCAGTTCATTCATAAATAATGTTGTTATTTGTGTAAAGCGGTTTAAAAAAGCTGCCCTTGCACATTTCTGCACAATATTAACGCTTCTAAAACTGCACAGCTCTCCCACTTTAATTAATTAATTAATAATTTAATTAAGATGTACTGTACATCTGTATATTGTATTTATTTATGCTTCTTGTACACATTTTTATTTATAATATTTTAATATATAATGGGCTTTTTTTTTTTCCTTCTTCTAAATTATACTCTTATTTTTCTATTAAAAAAAAACGCAACTTCCTTACTTGGCAATAAATCGAATTCTGATCCTGTAATTTATTAATGCTAAATTAAAACTTCAGATTTGCACTTGTTACCAAAGTGACTGAAGTCTCATCTCTGGTATTGGAGGTGTCCACATACATTTGGCTATATGTGCTTAATGTAAATAAATAATAATAATGTAAATAATGTGATAGGTAACTGGAAGTTTATTTGATTTAAAATGTCACACTTTAGTTCTGTTGCAGATCCAGATGGTAAGAAAAACAAAATCTCTTCAAGTGAATTAGCTTCAGATTAACAAAAAACTTTATTTTCTTTGGGAATTATAAAAATCAAACAGCATCCATTGAGGTGGGAAACATCGATATAAATGATCACACATTATTGTAAACACAGTAGAACTTAAGAGAAACCCATAAAAACAACAACACGGAGGAAAGAACAGAAATAAAACGCGAGACAGGAAGAAAAGAAACGAGGATTATGAAGTGTTTCGGGGACGCACTGATTGTCACTTGTTACATGCAGATGTTTGTCTGGCAAGCTGAGAAAAACAGCAGCGTCGATGAGGGTGGGGCAAGAAAATAAAGCCCCTAAATAAGGCACATTTCACAACTCAACAAGAGTCATTTCACATCTTAAACATCGAACACGTCTCCAGACTGCATTATAAATATCAAGTGTTTCATTCAAACGCTCCACGTCAGGTGAAGAGCAGAACATCAGAAACTAAGGGCACGTATCTGTGCATGCAGACACACACACACACACACACACACACACACACACACACACACACACACACACACACACACACACACACACACACAGCGTTGTTTTGTAACTGATGATCTCAAAGCTGCTTCTGACAGTGAAACACACAACAACCTTCAGCAGCGCTACAACAAAGCTACGACGCAGGAGCAGAACTATCCGGTGTCACAGCAGATGATGAGCTCCACATCCCACTGAACTGCTGTACACACTAATGCAGGGTTTGCATTTTAATGGTCCAACACTGTCGTGGCATTTAAACACAACATGTGTGAAAACTAGCGCCGATGCCGAGTAACCTTCACGTCTAACAGCATCCGTTTTGCCATTTAAGGGGAATAGAAGGGACAAAGTGTTTTCCGAGCGGAGCCGGGCGACGGTAGTGATGAGTAATGACCATATTTGACCTGAGTAAAACTGCATTATGGGAGATGTAGTGTTTTTGGGGGAGATTGACACATACCAGGTCGTACACATCTGGATATCTCAGCCTCAGCTGCTTCAATTTGGACCATTATTTTGAAAGATGCGTCTCTTATGAGTCCACCAACGTTTGAGAGGTTTACTAAATGTCTGGAGTATTCTTTGATTGTTATATTGAGAAGTTAAAGTACAGATTATTGATGCTTTCAGAGGATACATATACAGAAAAGGTTGCTGAATCACTTCACCATAAAGCCTCTAAAAAAAACATTTTTCAAACAAAATTCCAGATTCCAGTGTGAATATAAGAAACTTATAGACAAAGTGGAGCAAAAACACTTTGCAAAGTGTAGTTAGAGTCGATTAGTTTCTATATCCAGACACTGGACCGTGTTATTGCACTTACATCACAGATATTTACCAATTTAAATCCATATTCACGCACATTAAAAGTGTTTTTAGTCAGTTTAAGTCTCATGAGGTTTGTTTGACGAGTAGAAGCTAACAGATAACGAATACGTATAGCAGTAAACAGATTTCTGATGCATTATCAACAGAGCTCTGGAATCAAGTTACACTTTTAAACCTAAACGTTTGGAGACTTTTGCACCAGTGGCAAACAGCTGGACAACATCTGGTTGACTGGAACAATGTTTACTTTATCTAGCAATTAGAAATCTGTATTTTAACACTACCAACAACTCATTTTACCAAAACTAAACTTTATTTCTCCAGGTTTTCAGATATTGGTCTCTGGAGGTTAATAACATTTTCTTGGTGGTTTTTCTTTCCAGGAACGATTCCCTTGGTGCTCTGGATTCTCCATTGACAGCACAATGAATAGTTTTCAGAGGATCTAAGTCCCTAAGACTCCAGAGGAAGGTGGACATAGTCAATATTTTTGAAACAACAAATTTCCATTTACCTCCATTGAAACATCTGCACTGCTCGATGACTTGAAGCCTTTAAGAAGTGTTTCACTTATGTCCAATAAAAAGGCACAACTCAGAGAGGAAGCTGCCAGGTGTCAGTGAACCCACCAACCTAAACTACAGTGTGTGTGTGGAGCTTTGTCGTCACATTTGGCTCACTACTCACTTTTTGGCCACTGATGTCGTCCCCTCAGCCACAGCTGAAACACTGTATATCACTATTATGCTGTCAGGTGTTGGGCTGTGTGATAGATACAGTGTGACAGAGTCATGAACGGGTACTGAGCAGTACAAGACGGCAGACATGCCCTGTGTGTGAACTTCATACACGAGTGCCTGGTGATAAACAGAGATGGAGCTCTTCCTGGAGGCCCATCTGTCAGTGGATCTGTCACTGACGGAGCTTCACTGTTCACAAGGGGACAAGGAGTCACCGCTGAGGAATAGATACACGTCAGCCACGAAAGAATGATCAACCCCCGATCAGTTCGTTTGTCTTCTTCTGTTGGTTTCTGTTCCCGTTTCATTATCAACTTGTGTAGACACCGAGCAGTTTAGCCGCAGAACACCAGTCTGGAGGGGACAGACTTTCTCTCGTCACTACTCTTTGTAACACATCTTTATTGGGAAGTTCTTCCCAATGCCCTGCCTTTAGCTTGTTGTTGACTTGAATGAGGCGTACTAGAATAAAGAGTTACAGGATGGACAAACCGCAGAACTTTCAAGGCGACAGTCCCGAAACCTTCCAGCGTCAGAGACGAGGGATCGATAATGTTTGTAGCTTTCTGAAACTTTACGCAGTGTCGGACGACTCTTCATACGACCCACAGAACTCTTCATACGACCCACAGAACTCTTCATACGACCCACAGAACTCTTCATACGACCCACAGAACTCTTCAGATACATTTCTTTAAAATTAGTGTTCTTAAAATCTTCATTAAAACCTCCAACTATCAAGTGTTTGTTGACCAAACATCCGTTTAATAAATGTCCCTTTCCAATTCCCTTTTATTGTTGTCATGCACTGTTCCAGCTTCTTTGATGGAACATGAACAGTTGACATTTGGTCCCTTTTAACAAACTTCATAAATTACTCTTAATTACATCTATTATAAGCACAAACCAGTCCCGTAGAAAGGCACACTGTCCAACCAGCAGCAAGTAAGGCCTCGTGTACAGAAACAAAGACTGGCCAAACATTACAACTTGGAACAGCGAGTTCATTTCTTTATGTCAGTCAGGATAATGTTGGCTGTGACGAACATGATGCAGAAGGCGGCCCACACTAAAACAAACCACACCCAAAAGGCGTGGCGGAAAGGAGACCGGTGCTTGTTGATGGCGTCCCTGCCGACCACGGGCTCCAGGTGGCGTCGAGAGAAATACACGAGGCAGGCCGGGATAATGTACTGGACGCAAGTGCCGGCATAGGCTCCTGTAATGCCCACCAGGGACTCCAGGTTGTGGGTGAAGAAGGCCACCACGATTGGCGGAACCAGGGTAATGAGCGGAAACACCACGCGGTCCACCACCCACGGGTAGGTGCCTCCGTCCCGGTGGAACAGGGTTTTCCAGTTGTTGCGAAGTGTGACGGCGATGATGGGGAAGTTGGTGCTGATGGTGAAAACTGGGAACAGACCCAGGAAGTAGCGCAGGAACGGAATATTGACCACGTTGCAGTTGTCCGTGAAGTTCAGCGTGTACATGTCGTGTAGCAACGAGCTGTCAAAGCAGAAGATGGCGGTGAATGAGAGGAGGACGTAGAAGCCGAGGATCAGGATGTAGTCCGCCAGCACCAGGGTGCCCACACGCTTCTTGTCAGAGATGGGCGTCACCAGGGAGGGCAGCTGAGTGTTGACACATGAAGGAGTAGACGCACACCCCGAACAGGTTGGGCACGCCAGAGAAGGAGGCGACTGGTGGGCGGCCCTCGCCGGCGCCTTTCCCAATACGGATAAGAGCCAAGATGATCATCATGGTGAACGCTGGGGAAAGAGAACAGAGCAGATTAAGAACTGTGGCAGGAAATGACTCACAAAGACGACGATCCTGCGCTAACATAAAGCCTCAGACAGAGAGATGCTCCGACTCTCGGGTCGGCCGATTGGATGAATACATCGGCAATTGGACGCATGTTTGGTTTTTCTTGGGGCCGATTTTTGTAAAAGTGTATTAAGGGTTTAGATTGCTGGTGATTGTTGGAGGAGAAGAGAGTTTTAACACACACACACACACACACTATATCGCCGGTTGTTGGGCCGACAGTGGTCGGTTGGAAAATGTGAACATATCGCCGAACACGAGTGTTTAATGTTGATTAGAAACATGTTTAAAAGTCGGTTGAAGTGAGATCTTGTCTAACTGTTGGCCACTACGGCTACGAGCGATGACTACAGGATAATGTCACGTTGAACTGCCTTTTATTTCCCAATATTCTTGAGTTAGATGTGTTTTACTGCTTAATAATTGTGTTACTTATTCAAACGTACAAAGTCTTACTTTAAATAAAACGTGTAGGAAGAGAATTCTGTAGCTAGTCAGTGTTGCTCATTTAAATGTAAGATTAAATAAAACTCAATCCTGTATTTTCCATAACATGCATCAATCAAGGGTTCATATCTATTTCCCAGATTGTACTCACACACACATTATGTTCTTCTTCATCCCTCTCTTTCAAAACTCATTCATTCATAAAAATGTCGTCTTTGTTATTCTGTACATGAAATAAATACTCCCTTATAACTCCTTATATTTAATTCATCTAAATGTTGACACGGTGGGATTGGTTAGCTTGCAGTGACCTTGTACTCTCTGTACCGCAGTCTATAACCCCCCCCCCCCCGTCCTCTATAACACATAACGTAATGGTGATAACTTGAAAGAGAATTAACATGTCATTGTTCCCCGTCACCCCTTCATACATCATCCGACACTGTCCAAACAACCTTCAACAAATGTCATCTTGTTGTCTTACTGTAAACTAATCTCCATGTTGTACTCTAGTCGAACAATCTTTCCCATCAATCAAGCAGATTTACCACAAAACTGGACAGCTGGTTGTTTTTTAGAAAAGCTCCGTGGTGGAGGACATAAAATCTGACAACTAATAACTCGCCTTGACTCTAACGACCACTTTGATTTAAATCCACGTTAAAATATATATTGTGTTGTTGCACGATATTGGGAAAAAGAGGATATCATTTCTTCTTTCTCAGGAATATTCACCAGATGACGACGGAGTACGTGTTTTTGGTCGACATCATTTCTTTTCTTTCTGCAACCAAATCTCTCTTTTCAATGTTGTTTCTCCCGCTCTGGTCGTTTGATAAAATGATTGTGATTGGTGGTTTGCTGTGCGTGCAGAGCGTGCACGTCAAACTGCATGTAAATGCTTAATGTTAATCACCGTAAATCATGTTAAATGTTTTTCCTTTTGTATCAAACAGCGGAAAAAGGTGTTTGAATGACTTTCCCTTCTCTCATTGCTCGTCCTGCGATGTGAATATTGCACAAAACCATATATTGTTGTTAAAAGCACAACAAGTACATCCTGAACTTCTTAATACTTATTTATAATCTATTACATATTTATTTGACTTTAACCCCTTTATCTTTATGATGTCATGTTGATTTCTATCCTTAAAAACATTTCAGATCAACTTGGTGCTTGACACGTATATACTCTGCACGTAAATGTGTAATAACTGGCATCACGACTGAAGGTCTTTAAAAAGAGACGCCACATGTGAATAAAGTTCCTTCTCCCAGTGAGGAACTGCTCTGCAGCTCTTTGTCCCAGAAACATCAGCCGTAAAAAAACAACTATGGGAAATTTCATGGCCTGATAAACTCATTGGAGCCCGGTGAAGATAGAAGCCCCCCCCCCCCCCATGCGCCCTCACCTCCTGCTGTTCTTATCGCATCTCCAATTACTTTCTAGAGGTGCCTCTTTGGGAGCTAGCACGAGAGAAGCTAAAGGAGACCTCTGAGCATGGCGGCCCCGT
This sequence comes from Cottoperca gobio, assembly GCF_900634415.1. NCBI lineage: Eukaryota > Metazoa > Chordata > Actinopteri > Perciformes > Bovichtidae > Cottoperca > Cottoperca gobio. The sequence continues at coordinate 1,694,739 of NC_041362.1, forward strand.
TACGGTCCTGTGGCCCAGTGAGCCACCTCACCTCCACACACACTCAGCCCGTGACACCAGGAGTTAGTCATAGCCCTGCCATGGCCTGCAGCCAGCGCCGAAGACTTTTATCATCAAGCTGTCCTTTAAACACAGGGTGACATTTAGGAGGTACCACTGGAACCGTAATTTGTCACACATATGCAGAAGATTATTCTATAGTGTCACGTCCATGCACTCTGTGAGGTGCAGACACGGAGGAGAGAGATGCCTGCTGCCGCTCATGGAACATATTCAAGAGGGCAAGTACAGCTTGTCCTAGAATAGTGTTTCTGTTTCCAGCACAGGTGGAAATAACTGAACGGGGTGGAGGGGAGGTGTGTGCAAGGTGGGAACTTTACGTTTCTATTCATCAGCTCCTGCAGAGGCTCTTTAATGTACGTCAGGAGGAGGAAATTCATTTCAATTATCAGGGACAGACTAAGGCGTTCAGGATGGAGTGACAACAAAACATTTAATTAATTAAAATAAAATAAAATTTGTTGAAATTATTAAAAGAAAAAAGAAGAATTGGAAAGTACTAGAGAAAAAATATAAATAAATATAAATTAAATAAGCAGAGGCAAAAATACAACAAGCAGTGGATGAAGCCGAAAAAAACTGTCCTCAAGTTTTAGTGTGGAAGAGAAAAACACTTTACTTTGTGATGACTAATCTTTAAATATCCATAATAATCTGTATTTATGTTAATTCTTCGGAGGACTTTATCATCCTATAATTGTGATTTGATAAAAGACAGCAGTGCTGGAATTTCAAATTATTATGTAAAGCAATGAAACATTAAAATATGTAAATGAGAAAAACTAAATCTTAACGTCTGCTGTATTAAAATTACAGTAAAATAGAGGTTTGGTTCATACTTCTGACAACAAAGAAGAAGATTTTTAGCCATTTGTTTGACACGTAAACATTAGTTAGTATGTAGAGGGAACGAGGCGAAGCCCAAATCAGATTTAAATTATCAAAAAATGATGACGAGATGCAGATAAATGAGCTAAATAAGAAATACTTTATGCAGGATGTGAACTTCCTTCATTGGCTTTTTATAGCACAAGACAGGAATACATCCTGGGTTTGAACAAAGAGCACACGGCTACATTCCTCCCTCCTCGTTTCACACTTTCCGTACGTTTCCATTATATCAGAGTAGATTGAAACACTCTGAAGTCTGTGAACCTGTTGCACAATTGTTCGATATTTAATGCATCTTTGGCTAACATCCAATGTAATCTGTGGCTCCGGGGGAAAGCTCTGCGAGTCGCACTCCAACCTGAACCCTCCGTGTACACCCAGGTCACATATATGGGCAACAGACCAACCTCCAAGGACGAGGACACACGGAGGTAGTGCTGCAAATTCTGGTTGTTTTCATTATAGATCAATCTGTCTATAAAGTCTTTAAAATGCAAAACAAAAAGCCATTTACAACTTGTCCACGATGATGTTAACATATTTGATTTACTGTCAAATGTGACAGATAAAAACTGCAAATTCTCCCGTTTGAGAAGCTGAGAGCTGAGAAGTCTGTTTTGTTCTTGAGATGACTGAAATGCAGCTCTACACAACACAAACACAGTCACATGAACAAATATCCTTACATCCTATTCAAGGCCATAAAACACAAATGTCTGCTATATTTCTTTCCCCCCCAAAAACATCTTTAACGTGTGAAGGAGCCACCTCTACTACCCATCTGTCTGCTCTTCTTTCTCCTTCAAACTCTCCTCTTCGTCCCACTTGTCTGTCCGTACGAAGCTGTGTGTGAACCCACGAGCACAGACACAGGGAGGGTGCAGGACAGGAGAAAGAAGCTTGTTCCTCTCTAACGGCAATATTTGCAGGCTGCACAGGAAGGAGACAAGCATGGGGCTTTTAATTAAGAGTGCCTCGGGGAGGTCGGGCTCTACTACATTACCTTAAGCACCTTTTTGCAAGTTCAGCCAAGATTAAGATGCAGCAGGAGAGCCTGTGAGAAAGGGCAGCTGGTAAGCTCCCAGTTAGATTTAAAATGAGCTTTAATAACTAAATAATATTCAGAATCCCTCTAAATTGCAAAATCTAAAAGCATAACATGTCTTCTTCTCCCTGCCCACGTGTCACAAGGGTTTAATGAGAGGCAGATAAGTCATTTATCTTACTTAAGACACGGGAACAATTGAAAGTCAATCAAATGGTAGAGAGGAGCCGAACACCAGGAACAAAGCCACGACAATCACGCTTTTCATAATGTGCTCATTTGTCACGACTCTCCGCTGCATCACGCTGCACGAGGTGGGAAAATCACACTTATTGCACCTGTAGCTGTGAATCTCAATACCGCAGCACGACGCAGCCACGAAATTGAAAGCAGCAACACAAACATGTGAAGAAATACATCAGCCTAACGTCCTGTTTTAATCTAAACGTGCCATCTCTTTACTTTATGGTCTTATTATGTATTGACGAGATGAAAAAGACCCTTTTAAAAGATGCCGTTGACTCCCAGATGACACCCATCTATTTCCAACACCCCTCAAAGACCCTCCAATGCGATGAGCCATTTGCCTCTGCAGATCTGTCAGAATATGGAGATTACATGCACTTTCAAACGCTGGGCCACGCCAATACTCTCCAGTACATTGGACGTCTCAACAGGAACTGAGTACATTGAGCACGTGTCAAACAGCCACTTATCACGTCCACGTGACCAGTGCCGTCCATCTCGCAGCCTGTGATTTATATTATTCTGGATGGGGACAGCAGTGACCTTGTGAGGAATGCTTCGATTTAACAACCCTCCAAAGGAACGCTCCTACAGATGTATTCTCACTCCTGGCAAACAAAGCTGTTTCTGTTAAGCCAAGGCTGGCAGACACTCTCAATGCTCCAAGGAGTCATTGACTGCGTATGGAGAAGGACTCTTCAGAGGCTACCTCAGAAGAGATGGGATTCCTGAACTCAATTAATGAGGATAAAATGGTAGAAGGTGTGAGGTGATCAATCTCAAGTTCGACGAAAGCAAGAGAAGGCCGCAGGAGAGAAAGACTTGGACACTTAAACGTGAGAAATTCATTGATGATAGTGAGAAGGTCAAGGAGTTCTCAGCCGTGTGAGAGAGAAGTGGCACTACTGCTGTTTAAAACACTGAGGGATGTGAATCGCACGCCTCCATGACCGTCCATTTCTTATTATCTAACTTAGCTTTCCGACAGTTGTGCATGACCAACGACGGAACACCATGCGATACAAACCTGAGGTGACGCACCCTAATTCTTCCCTGATAATGCTACAATATGAACAGCAAATGTGTGTTAAAGTTTGCAGGAGAGCTAGTTAGCGTTAGCTGTTAGCAGCCGGTGGGCAGCAGTCCTGCTTGGCTAAATAACGGAGCTAACAGCTAACAGCTAACGGAGTTCTATTGAATAACATTATGATGCATTCAGGCTCTATTCAGTGAAAATGAGTATTGGGCGTAGGATAATACTAACGTTATCATGATGTGTTCAAATGTAATCTTAAAAAATGTAGTTTTTGGCAAAAAATCCGGATGTTTTCACAGCAATATAAAATCGACATTAGAGGGGGAATTATGACCCGTTAGCTCTAAGCAGCTTATAATATATAATTAAAAATACTAATTTTCAAAATAAAAGCTAATATTTTAATAAAAATACAATCATTTATTCCCTAATCATTTTTAATTGTGTGTTTTTAGGAAAATAACCACTATAGATGACAATAAAGTAAAAAATACAACAAAAAGCTTTGCCTATATGTACTTCTTTTTCACCCAACAACTAATCAGTAAACGATAAATAATCGATTAAGTTCTGGTGCCGTTCTCTCTGCTTGTTTGCCAATTTAAACATCTCCCCCTCTTGGGGTGTTAGAGTACATGCAATCATCACATCATTAATTAAGAGGGACACTCCGCTCTTGGATAATTAGTAGCCCGGGCTCTTTGCCCAGGTCTCACCAGGGTTCCAGGCGTTCTTGCTGTGCACCCCCTGCGTTTGGTGCACGACTGGGTGAAAAGTGCCTCGTAACAGCTAGTGTGATCTCAGATAGGACTATCAGCGGGCACAGCGGCCCACAGCTTAGCACTCCAAACTGCAGCTGAGGTTCACAGGGATGAGCCAGCCAACCTCCATGACACCATCCAACAGATTCCCGAAAACAGCAATTAGTCCACTCACTCAGCCGCAGCACTGACACGGTGAACATTATCCACAGATAAGAAGTTTCTCTATAAATGCAAGAAAAAGCAGAAATCCAAAGAATTAACATATTTATTTATTTACTTTAAGTAATAACCGATTATCCCATATATATTCTATCATACAGGTAGGATCGTTTAAATGTTGTAATAAATATCACAACTTAAAACAATGTCTTATTTATCTAAATATATATATATATATTTCATTTCATTTTATATATATATATATACACTGTATACAAATGTTATATATACTATATATATATATATACACATACTATATGTATATATATATATATATATATATATATATATATATATATATATATATATATATATACACACATATATATATATATATATATATATATATATACACACATACTATATGTATATATATATATATATATATACACATACTATATGTATATATATATATATATATATATATATATATATATATATATATATATATACTCTTTATTTTATTATATATATATATATTTTATTATAAATATATATATATATATTTATTTTATTATAAATATATTATGTAATAATCTATTTTATTATAAATATCTATATATATTTATATTACTTTTTTCTTTACAGGTTTATTTAAAGTTCAAGAAAAATACAAGTTAAAAACAAAATCATTTTGTAATAATGTATTTTGTTATAACGTAATGTAATGTGTAATTTTGTGCATGAGTAATTAGTGTTAAATCTCAATATAGATCACAATAATGTCTTCTATAATGGAGCATTATATATCATATACCGCCCGCTTCGTCTGCAAAGGTTAAAAGCCGAGTAAGAGGTTCACAGGTTGAGGATTTTAAGCAATAGATAACAAGGAAGACCAAAAGTCTTCTTTTAAAACAAATGGCTGCAGGTGCGGCTTGAATTACTGCCTTCAAACTATTCCTGCCAAAGAACGGAGGCACCTCTGAGGTAAACAAGGCCCTGAGGTCACCGGCCATAATTAAAAGCTTAGTTGCTATAGATCCAATTGATCATGTCGTCCGCCTGAAGCAGATATCCACCAAACATTCCCCTAATCACCATGAAACTGTCGTGATTATGTTGCTTTTTAGTTACACTTAGATGCTTTAGTCCTCGGCCGACCACGGGAGTGTCAGAAAAAGGAAGATGTTTCTGTTTTTCCCCCCCGTTAAATGTAATTGTTCGGGACCTCCGAACTGTGTTTCTGCTGCACGCTTCATTAAGACCTGCTCATATTTCACTGTCGCCCCGTGAGCAGCACGCTCTGGACAAACTGAACTTTCCACTGAACCATCCACACGAGTCCCGCTGACCTTCAGAAACAATATGTGCCCCCCCTCCTCCCTTTGAAATGGCGCTGGGCAGCTGTGAATGTCCCTGCGGGCAGTTTCTTAGCTCGCAGTAAACTAAGAGCGCGAGATGGATGGTGAGTCCGATGGATCACTGAAGCAAAGACTCTTTAACTTAACACTTCTTTGTTCCCGGTGCAGAGGAGGAACATGCTGCAGTTTATTAGTTTAGTTTATCAGAAGTAACTTTGTGTGTTCTCCAATATAAATCTTTAATAGTTGATATTTTAACAGGGAAAATAATTTAAAATAAATGTATTTTTATGAACTATAAATGCAGAAACACGCACAACTTTTCAAGAGAACGTGTTAAAAATAAAGTGACTTTAAATCTACTTTGATTCAAAGACAATGAAACACTAAAACTTATTTTTTATATATATTTCTTTATTTTATTTAAATTATTATTATTGCAGTACACTCAACAACCAGATATTTATTTTATTTACTTCTTTCTCCTCTATGCTCTGTAACTATATCATTTCTTAAAATAAAAATAAAAATAAAAGATGCTTCAAATGTAAAAGTAAATCAGCGTAGTTATAAACGCGTCAGCGGCTCACGGGAAGCGCAGATATCTGCCACCGCTCTGCAGTTAATAAAGACAGTAACGCCTCTGAGGCTCCAAACTGCTCTGCGTGCGTCCCGGGAGAGACGGACAGGAGTGATTAATACTCGTTTACAGAGTGAGGACGGCTGTTAACTTATTCCCTTCCTCTCATACCACTCAATATCAATTAGAGAAGCTCCCTGCTCCCGTCACTGTTTGTGAGGTGGTCCTCTGGAGACCTGATATATAACATTTACTCTTCCATACATTTATCCACAAGTGTTTGTTACAGTGTAGAATACATGTGCTTTATTTAGTCAGAGGCTTGTGACAAGTATAATGTATTTGAAATATGTTATTAATGGCGGATGAGCTGCTCGCACTCCTGCAACCAACTACTGGCTGAACAGTTAAAGAGTGCAAGAACAGACTGGAAGCATCGTCCACGTGTCAAAGATCACGTCCTAAAGCTGTGCTCCAAGGTTTTGTTTAACTTCACAAATGTCTCTTGCAAAAATAAAAAATGCTTCATCAATAAGGTTAATGTTAATGTTGAGTGAGTAATGATATACGTTATATGCAGCTCCGTCCATCTATTGCTACACGGTGCTGAAAAGATGGACATAAAGGTTAATGAATGATGGCTGGAGTGGATGGTGTTTGAGTCTTTCATTTATTTTTATATATATATATATATATATATATATATATATATATATATATATATATATATATATATTTATTTTTAAATTAATTTATTATATATATATTTTTTTATTGTATATATATATTTTATATATATATATATATATATATATATATATATATATATATATATATATATATATATAAATAATCAAGAATAAATGAAGGGGTTGTTCACCCCAAAATCAAAAATATATAATGTATTAATCTAGATTGTTTTGTAACTAATGGAACTGGTTGTCACTCTTAAGGTTCGTAAAAATACATTTGAAAAACTCAACAACAATTTCTCTTTCCAGAAACACGAGCCGGTTACTGAAGATACTCCACAGGCCTTGTTGTGAGCAGGTTCATGTAGGAACTATTTTCTTTCTACTAAACTACACTCGCCGACCGAATCACAGAGCAGAAGGAGCTCAACAACTGAACACTGGTGTCTCAGATACTCGAGGTGACAGCGTCAGGTGTCCTTTAGGTCCTGAACATTAATGCATCGTCCTCCGGTTTTGTAAAAGTATTTGTAATATTAAAGATATGTGACCAAACTAAATGTGTAGAGATGGCCTGAGGACACACGCTGCCCTTTGCACCACCTTCCATTTTAATTTAGGAACACTTCACGGGAAAACAGAAACGACTGCACTTTGGAGTTCTGGGTTGTCGGTGTCACACTGACCCAAGGTAATGGCTTCTCCATTGCAAAGCCCAGCATGTTAAAGGCAGCGCAGCAGCAGGCAGCCACACCATAACTCATGTTTGGTGTAGAAAACAGGGTTCGCTGGACAAGAAGGTGACTACAGATGAGTGGCAACGATTGTGACAAGGCCAGAGCCGAGGGCAGGGGGCGCCAGCTGCTAACCCCGACATCCCACACACCACGTCCCCTCGCAGGGCAGCGGCAGGGGACTGCAGGTGCATGTAGGAAGCGGTGAGAACTGGTCAGGAGGGGGATGTGTGGTCTTACGTCTGCAGATCCTGAGACCCCGGCACATACAAAATGAGTTAGCAGTTTCCTTATTTAGAGAACAGAGGCCGCGAACAGCTTCTACATTCATGAGTTACGTCACAACCGACACTTTTAGAGAAAAAGCAGTTTTACAGCCAATAAGTCTGCGGGGGGATGCGGCAGATCTAGAGAGAGAATAAAAACACCTGCAAACACCTTTGACTGCCAAACATTTGATCTAAAGGCTCAGTTTGTGATCCGCAGATGTGTTGGAGCACTCGACATCACAACAAACGCTTTAAAGTGCTCCAAACACACGCATCTGATAAGAGATAATGTCTGAACAGCTGAATACCTTCTGTTATCCTCAAGGTGCAGCTCCAGATGGACAAACTCTATAACTCTATTCAAATTCAACTTAAGTGCACAGACAGAAACACAGTCACATGATCAGACGGAGCGTAAACAAGCAGGAAGATACAAACAGATAATCTGAAGCAGAATTCTGGTCATAATCCCCGTTTGCAGGTCAAAGTTGAAGCAGGAAGTGTGCGTTAGTCTAGTTAATGAACAGGAACGATGGCCAAAAAACATTAAATGTGAAAAACTTCCCTCTGCTTCACAGTGCGAGGTCGTTTTCATTCCTTCTGGGATCACTGGTGCTCTTGATGCGTCTGATGCTGCAGGGGTGACGACGTTATTAAGGGAAATTATGGCCTTTGCTAATTACCTGTCTTCTTCTTTTCAAAGTCATTTTTTAAATGACGTTTTCCATCATTAGCATGTCACGAAACTCAACACAGAATTACCGCCTCGCAGCTGTGCGCCTTCGCCAACATGTCAAGTTACAGTTTTACATCCACGTCCGTCCAAAATGTCATCACTTCCTCATTTTAACCTTTTGGATACGTGCGTGAACTTGTCACATTGTCAATAATTGGCTAAGAATCCTGGAGTTATGGCCAAAAAACGTGGTATGCGAGGTCACCGTGACCTTTGACCACCACATCCTAATCAGTTCATCCTCGAGTCAAAGTCGACGTTCGAGCCGAATTTGAAGATATTCCCTGAAATATCAAGCTGTACTCTGTTGGAGTGCGTTTCCTCGTGTTATCGCTGAAACATATGAAGAAGCACTGGAGCCATTTTCAATCATTAGCGGTGGTGGTAATCAGTCACGTACATAACGTGCCATGGGAGGGTGAAGACAGACGAAGAAGAGCGAAGGTGCAGCTCAATAATCCTGTTACTTATCCCGCCAGTCAGCGGACAGTGTGTGGACTGTGTTTGTGTGTTGTTTATGCGAGCTAGCGACGCGGCAGTGCGGGGGTGGCGGCAGCGCCATGATTCAGTGGTGTTGTGATTCTAACGGCAGGCCCAGGACGGGCGGTTTATTTCAGCCCGTCGCCCTGTGAGTGACGGTCCAATCAAGCTTGGGACGGGCTGTCAAGCCTGTCAGGCTGAGGAATGAGAGGAGATGGGAATCAAAGACACAGAGCAGGACCGAACCATGATGGACAGACCCAGCAGCCACACGGTGCAGGGCAGGGATCGAGGGAAGACACGGGGCCGACACAGAGGAGATGGAAACGTGTGTTTGAGGATGCAGAAAGAAACCACAGAATAAAAGAAATGACAGGATTAGTTTCTTCTTACCGATCCAGCGCATGAGGGAGGTGAGAATCTGAAGATATTTGGTCTTCTGGGCGTTGAAGAAGGTGAAAGGCCCCATAAAAAGAGTGAAGACGCACTGCAGGAAGGAACAGAGAGGAAGAGTTGATTACCATCACTTATGTACAACACAGAAACATCAAATGTCCCTTTAACCGAGCGGAGGAGTGTTCATCACCTTTACTGTGCAATGTGGAAACAATAACAGCAACATGTCACACGCAGAACACGTCAGTTATTGTTTTTATTCATGATGAACATCTGTACAATCCTACTGTGAATCAGACGTTATCTTTGAGGCTGTATTGTTGCTGAAACAGCTGATTCATCAGTTTGTGTTGTTCTTTAAAGACCTTCAGCTTCTTAAATGTGACAGTTTGGATTGTTGATGCCATCTCATCTATTTCTTTATCCTTTAAAGGACAAACAATAACCGATACAGAGGAAACACGACGCCCTCCTGCTTCAACATTGGGACATTATGCCACTTTGTGTCACGTTTAGCTTGCAGCTCTGTTTTGATTTCCCTGACATGCAACTGGAGACGCATCTGCTGTCAAAATCCCATCAATCCTGTCAAAGATGGGTGAACAGATTAATAGCTGGACCAATCCATAGTCCACCAAATATGTTCAAATCCTCTCAGGTCACAACTGTGATTGCCTATCAGACACTTTTCTTTATCAAGAGCTGCAATCAGAGGCAGTGGCTCAGATACTGTAGCTCCAATTCCATCAGTCCTCCTCCTCCTCCTCCTCCTCCTCCTCCTCCTCCTCGCCTGACACTCTCAGGTCTGACTGCACACTTTGATTGGCATGTGATCTCAGGGGCAGTCACTTAGGTGCCATTTCATCTGCAGGCTTTGAGACGGGGAGCCCTCCAGACACACTCACAGACACACTCACAGACACACCTCAGTGAGGACAGAATAAGAATCTGCATCAAGTAGGTTTTTACAAACAGGGAATTTGCCTTGTTGTTTTGGTGCATAATGGTCAAAATACAATTCAGCAAGTACAGAAAGTTCAGTCTTAAATATGATAAGGAAATTTACAATAAAAGACATGTGAAATATATGTTTTTTGACTTGCAAAAATGTCATTATAAATAAAGGAAAAATAAAGAAATGTGCGTTAATTTAACAATTCCAGTGAGACATGCAGGAAAAAGAATGCACGTTAATACGCTAAAACCTCCAGAGTGACATTAAAAAAATCTTAAAACTGCAAAACATAATTTCAGAAAATATTACGAACAACCAAACATTTTATAATAAAAAAGCAAGCATGTTTTTGTAATAAACAAAAAACAACTCGCACTTTAGAAGCCTTTTCTCAGATATATTCCAAAATAAAACCGGGTCTTTGTAGTAATATCTTAAGTACATAAATAACATGAATCTAAGTTGTTTGCACTCGAGCAGAAATATGATTGAAGCAAGTAAAAGACATTTACTAATTCATGCTGTAAATTAGCAGCGGTGGTGCAAAACGATGGTGTAAAAGCATCTGAAGGCGTCCAACAGCACCTCCAGAGTGTTCCTCGGGTTGGAACTAATTAATGAGGGAACAAGGGAGCGATTTTGGACGCAGCTTTTACCTCCAGATGTGCAGGAGGACAGCTGGAGGATCTGTGTGAAGAGGTGAAAGGGGGAGCAAACCTTTAATTCTGCTGAATAATGATGATACCTGTGTGTCTATATATTAAAGCAGCACCAGCTGTCATCCTGGCAGAGTGCAGCCGAAGCTCGAGCTCGAGCCAAAGCATAAATCTACAACATCTATTGGAGATAATGAACGAAGCGTTATGAAGAGAGACATGTCTGGAGAAAGAAATGAAATTAATGTCAGCTGGCTGACACACGGCGACGCTTTAGCCCCGATTGTTTCAGGACAGTCCGATCTTCAGCTCTGGGGTCTAATTAAAGATCACTTGGTAATATATTTTGAACTTATAAGACAAATCATTTTGTTTTAGAGTGGCTCTGCTGAAGAGGATGTATGTATATATATATATATATATATATATATATTAATATATATAAATATATTTATATATTAATATATATTTATATATTAATATATATAAATATGCATATATTTATATATATTAATATATATGAATATCCATCCATCGTCTACCGCTTATCCAGGATCGGGTCGCGGGGGCAGCAGCTCCAGTAAGGAACCCCAATCTTCCCTTCTCCGGGCCACATCCTCCAGCTCCGACTGGGGGATCCTGAGGCGTTCCCAGGCCAGTGAGGAGATATAATCTCTCCACCGAGTCCTGGGTCTTCCCCGGGGTCTCCTCCCAGCTGGACGTGCCTGGAACACCTCCCTAGGGAGGCGCCCAGGTGGCATCCTTACTAGATGCACGAACCACCTCAACTGGCTCCTTTCAACGTAAAGGAGCAGCGGCTCTACTCCGAGTCTCTCACGGATGGCTGAGCTTCTCACCCTATCTCTAAGGGAGACGCCACCCGTCTGAGAAAACCCATTTCGGCCGCTTGTACCCGTGATCTCGTTCTTGAATATGAATATGTATATATTAATATATATACATATATATACATATATATTAATATATATACACATATACATATATATTAATATATATACACATATACATATATATTAATATATATACACATATATTAATATATATACACACATATATATATATATTAATAAATATATATATAAATATATTAATAAATATATATATATATATATATTAATATATTAATATAAATGTATGTATTTGTATATATACATATGTATATATTAATATATATAAATATGCATATATTTATATATATGAATATGTATATATTAATATATATATATATATATATATATATAAATATGCATATATTTATATATATTAATATATATGAATATGTATATATTAATATATACATATATTTATATATATTAATATATATATATTAAAATGTATTATTATAATATCTATTCTAAAGGGACGTTGCATGTTTTTAGCATTATATAGGGACTGTTATGCAGATTGGCGACCGTTTCTTTGGAGAAAATGTTATAAAAATAAGACTTTTTTCTTTATCTTTGACAAATCGATATCTGAATGTTTCCAGTACCTTCGTTTGAGGTACAAAACCTTTAAGTCAATTTGACAGATTATGCATCGAGTGGAACAAGTTTACCTAAAAAGTCTTTGGCAACAAAATAAAGAATTACAAATATTCCTCAAAGTGCTTTAATAATGTGTGACCTGAATGCTCAGAGAAAACACGAGGTGGTTCAGAGACGTAGCACGACTGCATACAAACTCAAATACACAAACAATTTGGCAAATTTGTGTGAATTCAAGGCAAAAATCCGCTTTCTTTTCTGTCTGAATTCACCTTTAGAGAAACTTCATTGGTCATAAAGTCCAAACAGTCTATTTCTAACACTTTTAAGATACTTATATATCACATCTTAATACCAGGCTGGTGTGGCAGAGATAGTAATATCCCTGAGGGTTAAAGGCTGATGCATTTCTCAACACTTTCTGGACCACTCATGAATCAAGTCTGCACCTCCGACGGCTTACAACCGCCCATAAAACCCCCACACCACACACAGGCCGGAGGACACCCGACCGCTCAGCTGCATCCCAACAACAAGCGCAACGATAAATACCTGGAGCACCTTCTTCTTTATAGACACCGCTACATGTGCACCAATCAGATCACCGACCAAGACAACGCGGCTTCTTGTGTTTTGTTTCGGTAGATAATGGATTTCAGATCAGCAGCAGAATGTCTCTCACAATCAAAGATCAATCCCACGAGATAGATCAGTCTGCGTGCAGTCGGGATGTGTTGCGTGACACGTGGTGACCCAAAGAGGACGAAACTGGTTCTACACGGAAGAACATTTATCACACGGCGACTCGTAAAATCCTCATCATCATTTCCCTTTTACATTCCAACTATTGGGGGTTTCTTGTGCGTTCGGTTCGATTAACTTTATCGTCAAAGCTCACCCTCGTTTTTACGTTGTTTCTAAAGCCTTGGTGTTCCTGGCACTAATGCTATGTGTAAAAGACTTGAGGTTAATGGGCTAAACCATGTGGAACCTCTAAGATAGTCCATTAACTGGACAATGAGGACATGCAGTAACCCATCAGAGGAAGTATGAGCTCCCACATCAGAGGGAAGTCTTAGTCCTCTGAGAAAAGGCTTCTCGACTTTGGTAGAAATAAGATCTCGCTGACCAGGAAATATCGTGCTTATACCAACAAAGACTCGACAGGTTTTGTTCATCTTTCATTACAAAAAGCTGATAAAATACACAACGTCCTTCTCCTCCGCCATGTTTGTCTGAATCAGGTTCCCTTGCGAGGCAGCTGGACCTGCGACATCGTGCAAGAATAGCTTCTGCGGTAGAAACGGTGTCGCAGAATCCGCTTCTCTCAGAAGATGATAAAACTCCAAAGCTTCTTCTCTACTGGGGGCGTTTTTGCAACATTCCTTGTAAATACACAACACGTCCACCGTCTTCTAGACACATAACTATTTGTACGTGACGGACACAAAATGGCGTTGCACGTGGTCAGTCAGGGGAGACGGTTCGAATTAGAATAAATGTATAGATGGTCTCCTTTTGCAGCTACACTGATGCATGAGAAACGGGTGACTCTGTGACCCAGAGTGGTACTTCACCTGTGAGGAACATCAACACATGCAGATTGATTCTTCTTAACAACTACTTTGTAACTACAATAAAGCCATTGTGTTTGTCCCACGTGATGTGCGTTTGTTGAAGTGGCACATTATGCTGAGAGCTTTGCATGATTGCTGTTATACGTGCAGCGATACGGAGGGAATTTGTTTTGCACTTCACTTCCTGATGCGTAAAAAGATTGAAAATATTCATCTATTCACGTGACAATAATAAAAAATGAAGCTGCAGACAAGAGATTTTTTCTAAAGCAAATCGTCTTAGTGAATCAATCCTTCAGCTAACTCGATAATAATTCAAACAGCAGTAGTTATATTAATATCACAGAATCCACGGGCCGCCTCAGCAGAGTCTGCCGGAGAAATAAAACTTCCCGACAACAGCAGACGAATATAACCAGGATTTCATAACGTAGACAGATTGAATGACACTTGGTTCCGATGCATTTATTCATTTCATACTTTGTTCAGGCTGTTCTAGCAATTTCATCCCGCTCTTGCCTGCAAGGCTGACACAGATTTCTGTCGGCTTTTTTTTTGCTTTCCTCGCTGCAGAAACTGCTTACGTTTCATGCTCAGTTTAATAAATGTCTCAATAAACAAAAACAAATTCTGTCAGGAGGAAAGTGGCATGAATCAATTTTGGCTAAATCCTTCTCCTCCATTCCCTCCTCTTTGGCAAGCTGATGGGTTTTTGCTCGTCGGGAGAAGCACACTCCTCAAACTACGACCATTTCGCTGTCGACAACAAAGACATTCTTAAAAATCAGACGTTTCTCGTCCTCCGTATGAGACAATACTTTCAGCAGCAGCTTCTCCGGCTGCAATCACACACTTCAGTGAAACACAATGAGCGCTGAGTCTGAGATGAGACAGTGCAAAAAAACTAAACAAAGCAGTGATGGATACAAACACTGAGATCTGTCCTGTCGCCTCTCTTTAGAGCAGGGGTGTCAAACATGCGGCCCGTGGGCCAAAACCAGCCCGCCAGAGGGTCCAGTCCGGCCCGCGGGATGACTTTGCAAAGTGTAAAAATTTGTTGTTTTGATCATAAAGTAAAGTACTGTTCCAGATCCCTGTGACCAAATGTTTTGTGCCTTTGTAGACACACTGTGATCAGTAAGTTGTAACACACATGTGTAAATGATAAACTGAGGCGTACTATTGTTGAAATTGCACCTAATTTCAGGTTGTTCATAATGTTTAGTACTTTCTTGCACTAAAACGAAGGGAAACATTTGAAGTGGTCGTTATTTATATGTTATTATGCTCTGATTTTACTGGTCCGGCCCACTTGAGATCAAATTTAGCTGTATGTAGCCCCTGAACAAAAATGAGTTTGACACCCCTGCTTTAGAGGATGCAGACGGACGGTGCATGAGCAAACAATAGGATAAAAGATTCTGGTAGAATCTTCCTCGCATGTGATGCCATGAAGCCAGAAATCACAAGAATCAACAACTTCTCAAGCGGTCCAATTTTAAGGTGTTTAAACCCTTGACAACTATTAGTTCAACTGTAAGACCTGAAATCAACATTTAAAAAAGTGTTTTAGTTTGTAATGCTTTTATTTTGAAATTCCCACGGCACGTCTGTGTTACCATTTCCATCCGAGCGCACTTCCTTCCTACAGAGCCATGTAATAAAAGTGTCAAATCATATTTTAGTCAGGCGATGACACCTACCTGACCTACCTTTTACCGGCCTCTCACAACATGTGTTTTATCGCCACACCTTCGGTTCTTCGTGGTGACACCAGCGTTATTCGTGGCTCCCATCAACACCTCTGATTGCTATACTAAGGTCTCATTACAGACCATGACCCAAATCATGACAGGGATCAGAGAACAATATGTTTTTATCATCATGTCCGAGACAAAAGGGCCCAACAAACCTCACGTTCGAGTCCGGTTGAGGACCTTTGTTGCATGTCATCCCCAAATCTCTTTCCCTACACATTTCCTGCCAGCTCTCGACTGTCCTCTGTCTATTAAGAAGGAAAAAGTTCAAATCAAAATAACACAACTTTCCCAGCGTCGTCTATGACGCTGTAAGGTTATAATTTGGGAATAAGAGATTAATGGGGCTTAGATATGGTGAGTGATCTCAATAATGGTGCAAACCCACCACCAACTGGCAACCCAGGCTGTAGCTGTCAATCACGTTCAAAGTCTATAAAGACCAGTGTTTTGGATTTGTGCGGATGAGAGCGTTCAGAGTGTGGAAAGGCATTTAATTGACATTAGATTGCGTCACTCAGAGCACACGAGCCAATCCACTGGTCTCAGTAATCGCAACATATGTGAG
>NC_041362.1:1711411-1716411 GCF_900634415.1 Cottoperca gobio
CGTTTCTCCTGAGCCACGTGTTGCGTCGGCTCTTCATCCATCACAGTTGGGCTGCATGAATCAACCTCTGACCGCCCGTCCCCATTTAAGTAATGAATCAACATTTTGTTGGTTCTTTTCTATACGATCGGCCAAATACTGCGATGGCACAGATGTCCTCAAGCTCTTGGACGTCACGGTAGCCAAATTTATATCCAAGAGAGACATACGAGCGCTTTGTTCACGACTGCCAAGCTGCCGGCGCTGGAGAATTGGGTAAATGATTTTGGCCGGTGTTTCGTCAGACGCAAAGAAGGTCGATGGTGAAAGTCCCAGAGGGCGAGCAGAGGTCACGCGAGGGAGACAAGTGCCCCGATGGTGCCATGCGGTGGTCCAGCCTGGACCCTGGTAATCCCCCACAAATCATACAGAGAAAGACGGATTATTATTCCCAATCCCTACAGTCCCAAAATCCCCAGCCATTTGTCTCTGATGTTAATCTTTATTCCAAACAGATTTCAAACTGAAGATAATGGAACCGCAGGTCATCATTCATTCGCTTTTTCTTGATTATTGGAAATTAGGGATCTTTGGTTATTGTTGCAGCTTCGTAAAGAAAAGATATATAAAACTTTAAAGTAATTATTCTGCTGACTAAGGAGAACAAAGGGAAGTCAGAGGTGGTTAAGTGATAAAGTTTTCCACCAAAGATAAACTGACTTTACTTTGATGAAGATCAAGCACAGAACACCCGTCCGTGACTGATTGAGTCATTTCCTCTACATTTCCTGATATTGTTGCCTCTGATTAATGAACGCAAAGTGAACGTTGCATGTGATAAATCAATCACCTGTTGAGCTAAATGAAACCGCTGCATTTCATCTCATTATCGTGGAACAATGACGAATGCCTCAACTCATTGTTCCTGAAGTTTAATGTTACATTTCATAAACGTGTGATTATTTCCCCTGTAGTTATGGGTTTAACTAGTTTACTGTAATTACATGTCTCAGAGATACAGAAAGAAACTCAAGATTTGAGATACATGAACACGTTCTTACTAACAATGTCCGTCTAGAGAAGCTATTAAACCGGCTGCAATTACTTCCACGATGGATTCCACAACAGAGACGTCTGCGGCATGTGAAACAGAGCTGCGCTGCTTCCTCATCAGCACAACAGCTGAAAAAATGGCAATAATTCAAGACAAGTCTACAAGTGCACGCATCATTTAACTTTAATTAAGACCTTGAGTTGAGACCTTGAATGTGTACAGTCGAGCAACGCAGCCTGCAGACTGTTGGACAGAAATTAAGATATTGCTCTCATTCCCAGAGCACATCTACAATTTGCTTTCCTTTTCATTAGCGCTGATTACAATTCATCAGCAGGGAGACATGAAGCGTGTGTGTGTGTGTGTGTGTGTGTGTGTGTGTGTGTGTGTGTTCAGGAGGAATCAAAAAGAGACAAATTATTTAGAGTTCCAAGACAATATTTCATCTTAATGACGCAAAACAAAATAAAACGCTGTGTGACTGCGTGATGCTGAGAAAACACCACTTCCACTACATTATACACACAACACAGAGGAATAGTGGATATTATGGGGCCATTCATTGCCTTGGCGCTGACATGTATGATAAAGGACTCGAGGATAACCTGACCGGGGAGGAATAGAAAGGAAATAAAAAATAGGCCATAAAAGCCCAAGAGATACATAGAAACCCTCCTGATAGCAATAACAAGTGAACTGATTCACTGAACACAGGCAGCAGGGAGGAGAGTGTGTGTGTGTGTGTGTGTGTGTGTGTGTGTGTCTGTCTCTGTGTCTCTTTTTGTGTGTGTCTCTGTCTCTGTGTCTCTCTGTGTGTCTCTCTGTGTGTCTCTGTCTGTGTGTGTGTCTTTGTGTGTGTCTCTGTCTCTGTGTGTGTGTATGTGTGTGTGTGTGTCTCTCTCTCTGTGTGTGTGTGTGTGTATGTGTGTGTCTCTCTGTGTGTGTCTCTGTTTGTGTGTGTGTCTCTCTGTGTCTTTGTGTCTTTGTGTGTGTCTCTGTCTGCGTGTGTGTCTTTGTGTGTGTCTCTGTCTGTGTGTGTGTCTTTGTGTGTGTCTCTGTGTGTGTGTGTATGTGTGTCTCTCTCTGTGTGTGTGTGTGTGTGTATGTGTGTGTCTCTCTGTGTGTGTCTCTGTTTGTGTGTGTGTCTCTCTGTGTATGTGTGTCTCTGTGTGTGTGTGTCTCTGTCTGTCTGTCTGTGTGTATGTGTGTGTATGTGTCTCTATGTGTGCGTGTGTCACTGTGTGTCTTTGTGTGTGTCTCTCTGTGTGTGTATGTGTGTGTGTGTGTTTCTCTGTGTGTCTCTCTCTCTGTGTGTGTGTGTGTCTGTCTCTGTGTGTGTGTGTCTCTGTCTGTCTGTGTGTATGTGTGTGTATGTGTCTCTATGTGTGCGTGTCACTGTGTGTCTTTGTGTGTGTCTCTCTGTGTGTCTTTGTCTGTGTGTGTATGTGTGTGTGTTTCTCTGTGTGTCTCTGTGTCTCTCTCTGTGTGTGTGTGTGTGTGTGTGTCTGTCTCTGTGTGTGTGTGTCTCTGTCTGTCTGTGCTATGTGTTGTATGTGTCTCTATGTGTGCGTGTCACTGTGTGTCTTTGTGTGTGTCTCTCTGTGTGTCTTTGTCTGTGTGTGTATGTGTGTGTGTTTCTCTGTGTGTCTCTGTGTCTCTCTCTGTGTGTGTGTGTGTGTGTGTGTCTGTCTCTGTGTGTGTGTGTCTCTGTCTGTCTCTATGTGTGCGTGTGTCACTGTGTGTCTCTGTGTGTGTGTGTGTGTGTGTGTGTATGTGTGTGTGTATGTGTGTCTCTGTGTGTGTGTGTGTGTGTCTCTGTGTGTGTATGTGTGTGTGTGTCTCTGTGTGTGTGTGTGTGTGTGTGTGTGTGTGTGTGTGTGGTAAACGTTTGTCAGGATGAGAGGGTCCACCGTCAGCGTCATTAGTCACCAGCAAACATCTCCATCAAGCTTCAGACACAATTAGCATAAATGAATGAATAAAATGATTTGAGTCATATTTTAAGAACTAGTTACTGAAACCAATTAAAATGTTTCTTTCTGCATGTTTCCACAGGACAAGATGAACTCTGGGTAGCTAAACATTCAGCAGCGTCTCAGTTGTTTTGCTCTCAAAGTGATAATATAGTAATTAATAACAATTAATAACAAGATGCGTTCACGTTGGCAAAGAGGGAAGATGATTACAACCAGATAAATACGGTTCAAATATTATCTGGTTCCAGCGTCTCAAAGTGTTTGTTTTATATTCCTGTACATGTATAAAGTAAATATATAAATACGTTTACGTTAGCAGACAAAAGAAGCAACAACTTTCTGACATTCTTTAGATTCAAGTTAGTGACGGATTAATAAACTATTTAAATCATCGCCACACAGAACAAACACATGATTTAAACATTTACTCCATTTAATGCAGAGAAGTTGATTTGTACATTACGTGTCTTATGAATAATAAACCGTTTGAATGCTGCAAATTAGAATTACAGCAACTTCTAGATGTTTGTCAGCATGACTACGGAAAATCTTCTGGCCCCATTTTGGGTTTCTTGGGTAGAACCAGCCGCAAGAATGGAGCCAATTGTGAGAAACACGGGCTTTCTCTTGCCCTGGAATTCATTCACTGCGTTTCTCTTGAGTGTCAAAGTGTTGACAGAGCGTCACAGCGAGTGACGAGTGTTCTCCTGACGAGTGTTCTCCTGACACTTCTGTGCCGACTCACGAACGAAGAACAAAAGATAAAGCTGACGAGCACAAAGACACAAAAAAGCTCAATTATAATATTATTTACAAATGACAGATTCAGGGTCAATGTTGTGTTAATTTGAGTGTGTGTGTGTGTGTGTGTGTGTTTTAGGGTTTTATGAGATGAATGAATAACTGAGGGCTTATCTGCTGCCAACAGAAGCCTCTCCATCCATCTCTTGTGTGTCCGTCTGTCAGCGCTGGACGCCGTTGCCACCCCTCTGGGTCTTTGGGTCACCAAGCTACATAAATTCAATTTACACAAAAGACACACACACACACAACATAAACCCCACCCCAACACACACATATATAGATGAATAAATAATGCCGTCTCTCTCTCTCTCTCTGCGAACACGCCCTGAAACACCAGTGAACCAGGCTGTGGATGAACGGACACGGAAACAGGATCCAGTTCGCTGGAGCTCCTTCGGACCGTTTGTTCAACTCTTGTTCTGAAATCATTCAATAACAAAGAACGCAACAATAATTCTTCTTCTTATTTTGATAATTGCTCAAATAGGACGTTACCTCAAGAATGCTACGACGGCACACGTGAGGTTTAAAAGGAGGCATCATGAGCTTGTCACATCATGTAGTCGGGTCTCTGAATAAAGTCCAGTTTTATATTTAGACCAAGCTCTTGTAAGGTGTCATGTGATCAATCAACATGTAACCTTTGAGAACTTTGGTCTCTTGTTGAACTCCAGGTATTGTGTTGTCATGCACGAGTATTAAAACATTACCCAGCATTGGGCGTATAATATAAGATAATCTAACCCTTGTGAACACCGGATACTTTAGCGTAATACATTTCCGGATGTATTCTGGAAGATTTTGTGGATTATGTTAGATGACGACCTCATCTCTCCTCCTCAGGAGACTCTGGATGTTGTTATACATTAACAAGAGCAGCAGCTTTGACCCGAGTCAACGATGGGAAACACTGCTGCTGTCACAGAACGCCTGCTGATCGTGTCTCGTCGGCTGACATGGATAATAATAGGAGCGCCTGTTTGGACACCAGTCGTACGCTGTCAGTGTGTTCTGGCCTCGAGTGTAAGTGAGTAAATGTGAGTAAGTGATCCAGTGAGTGAGTCACACGTTCACTCACTCAGAGCAGGAGGCCCGACTCCAGACCCACATCACATCTGCTTGTTACCTTTAGTACAAAGCATGCACTGTTGCATGCATTATGTATACAACGGGGACTACTTTGTCAA
>NC_041362.1:1721411-1843001 GCF_900634415.1 Cottoperca gobio
TAAGCTGAGCTCATATACGCCATTGATTTCCCATCACTTCCCACATGCTGGGAGGACAATAAATCAGCCATTTAAAAGTGCAGCGCCTGTCCAGCGGAGTAGCCGCTGTGACAAAGCCCCTGCGGTGAAATTCAAAAAGAAAACTTAGCAGGGGACAATCAAGGACAGCAAAGTTTAATTGAGGTCTCGGGAAGCTCTGCTGGAGCCGAACTAAAACCCACAAAGTCCCCACTGTTGTGCACGGCCGCTTAATCTTTTCAATCAAAGCCGTGTAAAGGGCCAGGATCAACACTGAGTGCACTTATGCAATGGCTTCCATCATCTTCCTTTCACACCCCGAAAGCCAACAAATATTGTAGATATTGGAGGAAAAGCCCTCCAGGCGTCGGCTCGGGCAGCAAAGAGGAGAATCAATCAGCCGCACAGCAGCTCACGGTCATCTGATGTTCTTAAGAGCTTTCAGAAGACTGACGTGTAGAGTCGATTCTGATTCAGTCAAAGATCTGACCCCAGAAATATCAACCGGCTGCTTTAATATCACCGAGTAATCAGTCTCTTTGGGAATCCAGCACTGAAAATGACAACGCCTTGAAAGTTGGATGTGCATGACAATATCATTGTGTGGAGATCATGCATAATTCAGCTCATTTCACTTTGTGGAGCCCACACACACACACACACACACACACACACACACACACACACCAAGTTCCCCCTGTAGGCTGAGTGCCAATGACTCAGCTGACACTCAGCTGGTGTGGCCCGAGGTGTGGAGCTATAAAAGAAAATGTGACGCCTGAAAACACACTAGATCCAGACGTGCCCTCTGGGTGAGCGAGGAACACGGGTCAGGCCATCTGTAGGAAACAACACACAGATCCACAAACTGGCAGCAACAGGTGGAATAAAAACACAGGATTACAAATAATGTCAGCGCTCAAAAGTGAGTGTTTTTTCTCACCGCTCTTTATTTCCTTAGCGTCAAACAGGAGTGCTGTTGGTAAAGGTCTAGTCGTCTGTACAGGGACAGCTGTTCAAACCTAAAAATAACCCGCAATCTGTTGATCTGCGAACAAAGCACCCGTATCGCTGCGGAGCGGCCGGCGAGGGGGAAACCTGCCAGAACTGTTGAAGAGATTCACACGTACGAATCTAAAAAACCTCGATGAATAAGGTCAACGACATCAAACGGAGGTCAAAGTGCTCTTCAGGACGAGACGGATTAGTTGGGGGAGTGAATCTTTTCGGTTTAAAAAACGATTCCCGTCATCATGCCCTCGATCCTTTGCACATTTTACCACTTTTAATTCAGATGTCAACATATTTATTTTCACAGAAATGTTATGTTTTTGTTTCCTGCACATATTCTTTATTTTATAATTACTTCTAATAATATTCTTTTTATAATATTTCTCTCTTTTTGTCGCTCTTCTTATTATTGGTGTGTTGGTGCATTCATAGAGTAGAGTGTATACGATACGAGTTCTCAACTGATAATATAATATGAACACACAAAGGGCCCACTGATGAATAAAGTAACATTTATTCAAGCTAAACTTAGAAAATAAACACTTTTTAATAAAGATGTTAGTATTTCTCAGATATCAGTGAATAAGTTCAAGTTATACAAAAAATAAAAAGGCTGCTTGTTACATACATTAAATTGTTAGGCTTAAGTTTGCTTTTTATTCTCATAAATTTGCCAATTTCAAAACTAAATTGCAAAAAAAAAAAACACCGTTTTAAATGCAAATACAGAAAAAGATCACAGAACACATGAACTGGGAAATATTTATGGAGATTCTCAAAAGGTAGAATACTTAAAAACATCCAAATGTTGTGAAGATGAAGTCCAGGAGGAGAGCAACTGAAAGCATCACATGTGGAGAATTATTCCCGTCTCTGTGTGTGTCTCTCTCTCTCTCTCTCTCTCTCTCTGTCTGTCTCTCTCTCTCCCTCTCTGTCTCTCTGTCTCTCTCTCTCTCTCTCTCTCTCGCAACCAATCACCCACACGGGATTAGAGCTCTTTATAGCACCCACTATAATCAGGCTGCTTTTAATCTCTTGTCATTTACTAAACTCTAAAAATGTTATGGCTGCAGTAATGTCTCTAACATCCCCCATTATTCCCCGTGGAACATTAGCACAGAGTCCAAATTTAAAACACAACTACAGTCCTCCTTGGCGTCCAACAGTCCACACTACACGTGTTCATGTTACTGAAGTGCAACGTAAATGCATTATTTCACACGGTAGAATCCAGGAAGAACTTGTTTTGTACAAGATATACATTTTGTAACTTTTTACATCAAAATAATTGATGTTAAAATAAACGTATCCAGTAGCAGCGAAAAAAAAACAGTACTTATTTTAGAATACTGTGAACTCCCGTCATTGTGAGGTCTTTACTTCAACACAAGTGTGTAATGTATGTGTGGATACGTCTACAGAACAGAACATGAACGTTATTATGTGATATAAAAGTATAAAGTAACAGCATCAAGAAACTGCTGCTCACAAGAAGCATTTTGGATTTAGAAAGCGAGCACTTGAGAGTTGCATTACATTTGTTGTCCACTCATAAGAACAGGAGTGAGGGTTTTCCATACGTGTGGAGACGTATTTGTTGCCTTATTTGTGGGTTCTCAACATTGCTGTACCTGCTGATTGGCTTGCAGGAGTTACACGTTTATAAATCGTTGAGTTTTTGTAATGAGATGTGTTGGATGCAGGATTCCTGCAGTTAGATTTAAGACTTTTTAAGGATCCGTGTGAACCCTGTGATAGTCACGCCCCTTCAAATATTAATTACAGAAATATTGGGACTTAAATGCAGTCAGGGTTATAAACCACTGTTTTATACACGTGTATTTGTATGAAGTCAGGGATGGGTTGATGTTTGCAGGAAACCTCCCTGCTTCAAACTTTTAGTATTTTTTGTCCTTTTTTTCCCAGCTAGCAATTTTGAGCGTTGGCTTCACTGAATGACCCGTCAGACACTTTGCACCTCTGGGGGACCCGAGGGAAAACGTTCCGTTCTTCAGTTCATACTGTGGCAGAAGGGCGCGTTGACCTTGCAGCTCAGCTCACAACACTGAGAATACAAGGAGTCGAGGTGGATGCTTGACGGGGCAGGTTTTTGATAGCTCTTTCCACAGGGTAGAGCACAGCTGATGAGAAATAGTCAATTATTTAGACTCATCATTCAGAGTCCGGGCGGTGTCTCGAGGCCAGATCCTCCGACTGTGTGGCGGCGCAGACACACAGCGTACAGTACGAGAACAGGAGCTGCTCAGGGTTTCATCACAGCGCCATGATTTTGGATTTATTTAAGGAAAGGTCGATCAGAAAGAAGATTCCCAGGATAAAAACATAATGACATTATAAAGTCATACAATCTGCGAGCACACGATCAACGACTCAAATCAGAAAGACTAAATATTCTTTAATAATCACCCGAGCATCTAAATCATGACTCAGTGAACAGTATGGTTTAACATCACTGTTAGACACTCGGTGCACATAGAGAGTAGCTGTATGGATGCAAATCAGACTAGAAGCTGAAGCAGAGAGAGTTAAGTTGCTGAGACAAAGAGATCGTTTGATTAAACCATGAGAAGTCAACTTAACTTACTTTCATGCAGTTTGCTCAGTGGTCTGAACCACGAGCGTGCGGACGCATGAAGTTACACTGAACAAAGAGTTTGAACGGTTGTAACTGAACAGCAGAAAACGGTGTGTTACATGTATCAGACGACATCCTGCAGCTTGAGGTAAATTACATTACAGACTTTTTAATGCCACTCGGAGTTAAATTCAAAATCAACTTTACAAAAAACTAAATTGAAGAAGAAAAAAAGGGTTCGGGACAATTTAGACCGAATATTAACTGTTAGAAAAGACTTTTATGGTCCAGTGAAAAAGATCATTTACCTAAAATATTGAAATAATATGAGCATTCTGTAAATAATAAAAAATAATAGATGTTACCAATTATTTTTGAGATTAAAAATTGCAATGTTTTAAAAAATAATGAGTTATTAAAAAAGATTAATTTAAGACAATTTAATGCCAATTAAGGCTTTATTTTAAGATGAACACATTCAAGGCCTTTTAAGACTTTTTCAAGGATCTGCAGGTTTTGTACGTCCAACACCACAAAGGTAAAATCAGTGCGCCCCCACTTGTCAGTATTCACTGGTAAACATATGCTTCATGCTTCATATCTATTTCCCTGAGCGCTCATGATGAAACGAGGAAATTAGTCTGCAAAAGTGCAAGTCTAAACTAATTGCACGGAGATTACAAGTCAGCATTATTTCAATTTGCTTACATACAGTAAGAGGCTTATCCCATTAGGAGAGAAAGGGGAAAAGTTCATTTATTGGCAAATGGTGGTGGTGTGTGTGTGTGTGGTAAACGTTTGGTCAGGATGAGAGGGTTCCCCCGTCACGTCATTAGTCACAGCAAACATCTCCATTCAAGCTTCAGACACAATAGCATAATGAATGAATAAAATGATTGAGTCAATTTTTAAGAACTAGTTACTGAAACCAATTAAAAGGTTTCTTTCTGCCAGTTCCACCGGACAAGATGAACTATGGGTAGCTAAACATTCAGAAGCGTCTCAGTTGTTTGCTCTCAAAGTGATAATATAGTAATTAATAACAAATTAATAACAAGATGGTTTCAGTTGGCAAAGAGGGAAGATGATTAAAACAGATAAATACGGTTCAAATTTTATCTGGTTCCAGCGTCTCAAAGTGTTTGTTTTATATTCTGACATGTATAAAGTCAATATAGTAAAAATACGTTTACGTAAGCAGACAAAAACGCAACAACCGTTCGCCATGTCGTAGATTCAAGTTAGTGAGGATTAATAAAACTATTTAAATCATCGCCACACAGAACAAAAACACTGATTTAACATTTACTCCATTTAATGCAGAGAAGTGCAGTGGGATTTGATACTATTAAGGTCTTATGAATACTAACCGTTGATATGCCGCAAATTAGGAATGACAGCAACTTTCTAGATGTGTCAGCATGACTACGGGAAAATCTTCTGGCCCCATTTTGGGTATTGGGTTAGAAACCGCCGCAAGAATGGAGCCAATTGTGAGAAAACACGGGCTTTCTCTTGCCCTGGAATTCATTCATGCGTTTCTCTTGAGTGTCAAAGTGTTGACAGAGAGTCACAGCGAGTGGACGAGTGTTTCCTGACGAGTGTTCTCTGACACTTCTGTGCGATCACGAACGAAGAAACAAAAGATTCTAAAGCTGACGAGCACAAAGACACAAAAAAGCTCCCCCAATTATAATATATTGACAAATGACAGATTAAGGGTCAAGGTTGTGTAATTGAGGTGTGTGTGTGTGTGTGTGTGTTTTAGGGTGTGATGAGATGAATGAATAACTTGAGGGCTTATCTGCTGCCAAACAGCAAGCCTCTGACATCCATCTCTTGTGTGTCCGTCTGTCAGCGCGGAAGCGTTGACACCCCCTCTGGGTCTTTGGGTCACCAAAGTTACATAAATTCAATTACACAAAAGCAAACACACACACAACATAAAAACCCCACCCCAACACACAAATATATTAGATGAACTAAATATGCCGTCTCCTCTCTCTCTGCGCACAACACGCCCTGAACACCAGTCGAACCAGGCTGTGGATGAAGGACACGGAAACAGGATCCAGTTAGCTGGGAGCTCTTCGACCGTTTGTTCAACTTTGTATGAAACATTCAATAACAAAGAACGCAACAATAATTTTTCGATTTTGATAATTGCTCAAATAGGACGTTACCCAAGAATGCTACGACGGCACACGTGAGGTTTAAAAGGAGGCATCATGAGCTTGTCACATCATGTTCCTAGTCGGGTCTTGGAATAAAGTCCAGTTTATATTTAGACCAAGCTCTGTGTAGGTGTCAGTGATCAATCAACAGTACACCTGAGAACTTTGGTTCTTGTGAATCAGGTATTGTGTGTATGCCGAGTATTAAAAATTACCCAGCATTGGGCGTATATATAAGTAATCAACCCTTGTGAACACCGGATTACTTTAGGCGTACTACATTCCGGAGGTATTATCAAGCGAAGATTTTGTGGGGGGGGGGGGGGGTGGCGATGTTAGATGACGACCTCATCTCCTCCTCAGGAGACTCTGGATGTGTTTAACATTAACAAGAGCAGCACTTGACCGAGTCACCGATGGGAAACACGCTGCTGGCACAGAACGCCTGCTGAATGTGGTCTCGTCGGCTGACATGGATAATAATCGGAGCGCGTTTGGCACCAGTCGTAAGCTGTCAGTGTGTTATGGCCTCGAGTGTAAGTGAGTAAATGTGAGTAAGTGATCAGTGAGTGAGTCACACGTTCACTCACTAGAGAGGAGCCGACTCAGGACCCACATCACATGCTGTTACCTTTAGTACAAAGCAATTGCACATGTTGCATGCATTATGTATACAACGGGGACTACTTTGTCAAACCTTGACGACTTGAACTTGGACCTTCCTGCTCATTGATTCAGCTGTGACATCATTGGGGTCAGCAGAGCCAGATACGCCCGGCTTGCAGACCGGATGCAGTAGGACATCCTGGTTATGATGGCAACATGCCCTTTGACACAGTATTATTGGACATATTCAATCCTTTTTCCTGGCATACTAAGTGGTTTGGAGTTTGGGAACGGCAGAGCATGTCTTATTTATACAGGAATCACGGTTCAATGGCTTGTCAGCGGATTCAGCTTTCAATCGTCGTCAGAGAAAAGATCACATCGGGACTTTTGGTAAGTGTCTATTTGCATTATTCCTATTTTTCTAGAGACATCAACCACAAGCAGACGTACACAGCTATCACAACAGAAGTGGAGCATTCAAAACACCAAACATTAAAAAAGCTACTGTTTAGAAATCTATAGACCTTTAAAGCCCCGTCATCTCTTTGAACACACGCCCATGCAGTAGCCTGGGAAGGTTAATTAGATTGCGCGGCCCTGGAGATGCCGTGCCTCCACACGATTAAGACAGGACTTAATGAGGGAAGACAACTCAGACAAAAGGAGCGGTGGAGGAGGGATTAAAGGAGGGCAGAGAGCAAGACGAGGAGGATGTATCGTAGTGTTCCATAGAGAGAGAGGACGCGCAGTTACATTTTAACAGGGAATAAAGGACGCAATAAGAAGGAAACCAAGGCTGCACGCTTATCTGATGCCGCCACCTTAATACCCACATGAATCCAAGAATGTTAACTTCAACAAGAGTGCAGGAAAATAAACACGCGGAAACGTTTCTGACTGCAGTGTTACTAAATCCCCGTAATCTCTCACTGTCACTCAAAGACTGACTGCAGACAAAACAAAACGTGTCGGACGGACTGATGAAAAAGTTTAATGCAACATGTTCAGCGGGGAGGGATTAGAAAGGCGAACGTCCACGATCAGGATTTTAATACGACAAAAAGGGATTCAGCAGTAGAGCGCGCTAACTTTTAATTCACCGTTGATCTTGAATTCAAGAGATGCATAAAAAAAGGAAAGTTACACATCTCATTACTACAGCAGCGCGTCAACCATAATACAATATAAAAATGAGTCTCCACAAAGACTCCTGCAAAAGAACTTTAAATCTTGTGTTTACCAGAGATGTGCTCTTACGTTGCATGGAAATCATAAAGCATAAAATGAATGCATTGAGAAAAAAGCAATATCGTCAAGCACTTTGCCAAATTTGTTTAAGTTTATCGTCTTTTATTATCGTTAGTTTGGACCCGAGGCAGATTTTTCTTTGAATCTTTGAACAGTATCAGAAGGTAAAAGTGTTTGCAGGACAGCAACAGATGGAGAGAGACTAAAATCTTGACTTTACTATAGTTAACACATTCCCATCGTCCTACCTGGAGAGTTCACTCAGAACATACTTATAAATCACTGGACACGCAAACTGCCTGGGATTAATAAAGTACTTTAGGGAAATATAAATCCTTTTGGAATCATTTGTTTTTGTAGATGATAATTACGTGATATTAAAGGAGGACACGATGCAGCAGAGCCAAGATATCCGACTTGGAAGACCCCGACGCACTGCACACATTAAAGATTCCACATATTTAAAATGGCCAAATTCGACGACACCAAAAACCTGTAGTGGCTGCATTTATCTCTTGAACGAAGGACATCAAGTGTCAAAGTAAACACTGATGAGTCGCGGTTTGCGGGTGGCAGACTTTATGAATTTGAACAATGGTCTGTTTCCAAGACAATAGCGGCTCATTAACGCTCATAACGTGCGCTCGTGCTTTCAAAAACTTAAATACATGACACACCACCGTGGTAAAAAGCAAAACACGCAGCAGAAGATTTCGACAGGAGATGGAGAAACGATCATTTGGGCGTTTAATCGCTCGACGTTGTTTTCACTTCAGCCGTCATTCAATGTACCAGGACGAGCTGCAGCTTTTACTCCCAATGGAACGGATGCTAAGCCGTCTTCTTAACACGAAGGAATCAACCACAGGGACGTATGTGAATATGGGAGACGTAATTGAATTAACAAGGGTGGAGATTTAGGGGTCAACCGGACAGCTCTTCAGCCGCTCCTGAGGGAGCCCCGCAGAGCAGCCGACCTCCACCATGATGAGCATCAAGGTTCCAACCAGGTCTCCACGTGCGACAGCTATAGTTTTAAACGTGGCCGTGAACTGGCTGTCATTCGCGGTTCATTGCCTGCAGACGAGAGAGAGCGCTGCATCACTCTGAACGTCCTGTACCAGATAACTAGTTCACAACTTGGACCGACAGGTAGCTTCGTCTTCCCTCCCTAGCCTCAGAAGGAATTAACAATGGAAGGACGTTGTTAAAAGCGTAAGGGGACCAACTGAGCACACATTTACTTGGTCTACCCTCCAAGGGAGATCTCACACCACAACTGAGCAGCATGGGGAAATAAATAGAAGAAAATGGAACAGATCAACTTACATGAAGCGGAATCAGGAGCCGATCTCATTCCTGATCGAAGAATGATACAGCGGAACAGCATTGCGGACGCAGCGATAAGATTCTTCTGGTCCGTACCTCGCTTCATAGTGTCGGCTGATACAGTGTTGATTATAAGCGGCATGTGTATCGCCACATCAGGCTAACTTTGTAAAGTAAAAATGTAAACAAATGACAAACACAGATAAATGTACTGATTGGTATTTTTTAATTAAAATAATAAAACTTAGTTCGTTATGTTAAATAAAAACATTATCTTATTAGGTTTAGAATCAGGAAAGTGTTGAAATACAAACAGCTGACAGGTTTGTGTTCAGTCCCTCAGCTGTGCGGTCGTTTTTCACACACACACACAGAGACAGAGACACACACACACACACACACACACACACAGAGACAGAGACACACACAGAGAGACACACACACACACACAGAGACAGAGACACACAGAGAGAGAGACACAAAGACACACAGAGAGAGAGAGAGAGAGAGAGAGAGAAAGAGAGAGACACACACACACACACACACAGAGACAGAGACACACACAGAGAGACACACACACACACACAGAGACACACACACAGAGACACACACACAACAGAGACAGGAACCCAGAGAGAGAGACACAAAGACACACAGAGACAGAGACACAAAGACACACAGAGAGAGAGAGAGAGAGAGAGAGAGAAAGAGAGAGACACACACACACACACAGAGACAGAGACACACAGAGAGAGAGACACAAAGACACACAGAGAGAGAGAGAGAGAGAGAGAGAGAGAAAGAGAGAGACACACACACACACACACACAGAGACAGAGACACACAGAGAGAGAGACACAAAGACACACAGAGAGAGAGAGAGAGAGAGAGAGAGAGAGAGAGAGAGAAAGAGAGAGACACATTCACGTATTCACACATTAAATCACGAGGACAGAGTGAACACGAGAGATGAGACACAAGACACACAGAGAGAGAGAGAGAGAGAGAGAGCAGAAAAGAGAGAGACACACACCACACGAAAACACAATGAGAACAGGAACAGCACAGAGAGAGACGCACACAAGACCAGGAGGAACAAGCGACACAAACAGAGGACACAACACACGAGAGACGAGAGATAGAGCAGAATTTTTGAGAAAGTGAGGGCGAGAGAGGAGCAGAAGAGAGGACACACACACACACACACACCACCAGAAGACACAGAAGAGAGCACACACACAACACACACAGAGACACACACACACACACACACAGAGACCAGAACACAAACAGAGAGAAACACCACACACACACAAGGAGACACACACACAGAGACACAACACAGAGACAACTACACAGAGGACACCACACACACCAACACACCCACACACACACGTTGGAAGAAAAGATTTCTGAAACGGTGAGAAATGTTCCTACGGTGGAATAACATATTGAACGCCAGTCGTTTGAACAAACGTATTGATCCAAACAAGTCCTCGTACTGAATCATTCAGTTCACCAGGCGCGACCAAAACGAGCTGGATGACCAATAATCTTACAAAATACTAATAAATAATCCACGTGACCTTGTGTAACCTGATAACTGTCCCACCATGGTCCCGCACGGGGCTCCATACCGCGCTGCTGCAGCCCCTGCGTGTGTGGAGTGGACTCCCCCCCCCCCCGGTGGATCGTAGCTCCAACACTCCTCCTGACGGGATAGATCTCCATTAAACCATCTGTACTGTGTCTCCCCGCGCTCAGACCTCGAGGGTGGGACAAGTGTTCATCCCGACTGTTACCATCGAGAGCTGCAGGCCATTGAGGACGGATCCTGCTCCGAGTATCCTCACTCAGTCAGTAAAACTTATTTTATAACGCGGGGGTTAATCAAAACAGTATGAGCTCCTCACGAAGCGTAAAGTAGGTAAAGAGGCCTCATCGAGAAAGACCAAGGTGCTTCTTCACTAGGCCCGGCCTCATCTCTCCACCAAGTTTATGAAAATGGAGACATTTCGTAACTGCTGACAAAACACTAGAATTGGTTTATAATCCGTCACTAACTTTTCTCTCGTAGACCTAATTGATTAAGGTTGTTGAATCTAAAAAGTCAGAAAGTTGTGACTCTTTAGATGTTCTTTGTCTGCGAAACGGCAACGTTTAAATGTTTTTACTTTAACTACGAATATTTGTCATGTTTTGCTTGAAAGTTACAATATTTAGATGATTTAAATAGGGTGTAATCAAGAAGGCAGTCGGAGAGAAACAACACAGACCGGTTATAACACCCAGTGTTAGAAAATCATTTAGTAGGAAGCGAAATATGAAGAAGTTTAAAATAACCACTCTCTCGTCCAAATCCAATATCTGGCACCAACATGGTTAATAACACTCAACAGGTTATAAAAGCCTATATAGGGTAAAAAAGCTTGCATATGGTTCAGCAGTGCTTCTTCCTGGTGAAGTCGCTTATCGTGAGGGAGAGAAATCTTTCTATCATTTAAAGTCGCTTTCGTTAGCAATTCTCTATTTTCTAACGAATCCTCAAATCGGATTAAAAAAAATGTTGGATTATTCCCCCAAAGCTGCTTTACTTTATATGTTGTAAACTGCGATGTAAACAGGTTACAAAACGCCAGCAGAAAGATGGCAGGAGGTCTTCACAGGGAACCGCCATCAAAGGGGCCTTTCCATGGAATAATCGTTATTAGTCAACTTAATTAATCTAACAGCTTGGAGTTGAGGAGAGTGGCCAGCGCGGGTATTCCTCACTCTCAGGGGGACGCGCAACAACTTTGCCACTTCAAATAAACTTTATTCCAATCCAATGAAGAAGCGACCTTTATAGAACTTACTTAATTGAAACATCTGCATGAAGATGAGCAGTGAACAATGCCGGTGTAAGCATATAGCTGAGCTCATATACGCCATTGAGTTCCCATCACTTCCCACATGCTGGGAGGACAATAAATCAGCCATTTAAAAGTGCGCGCCTGTCCAGCGGAGTAGCCGCTGTGACAAAGGCCCCTGCTGTGAAATTCAAAAAGAAAAAATTAGCAGGGGACAATCAAGAGACAGCAAAGTTTAATTGAGGTCTCGGGAAGATCTAGGCTGGAGCCGAACTAAAACCCACAACAGTCCCCACTGTTGTGACACGGGCCGCTTAATCTCTTTCAATCAGCCGTGTGTAAAGGGGCCCGGATCAAACTGAGTGCACTTATGCAATGCTTCATCATCCTTCTTTCACCACGAAAACCCCTGCCAACAAATATGTAAGATATTGGAGAAAAAAGCACCTCCAGGGTCGCTCGGGCAGCAAGAGGAGAATCATCAAGCGCACAGCAGCTCACGGTTCATTCTGTGTTCTTAAGAGCTTTCAAGAAGACGGACGTTGTAGAGGATTCTGATTCAGTGCAAAGATCTGACCACCAGAAATATCAACCGGCTGCTTTAATACACCGAGAATCAGTCTCTTTGGGAAGCCAGCACTTGAAAATGACAAGCCTTGAAAAGTTGGATGTGCATGACAATATCATTGTTGTGGAGATGATATGCAGTAATTCAGATCATTTCATTTGTGGAGCCCACACACACCACACACACAACACAAACAACAACACACAGTTCCCCTGTAGGGAGTGCCAAATGACTCAGCATGACCACTCAGCTGGTGTGGCACGAGGTGTGGAGCTATAAAAGAAATGGACGCCTGAAAACAACTAGATCCAGACGTGCCTCTCGGTGAGCCGAGGAAAAACCACGGGTCAGGCCATTGTAGGAACAACACACCAGATCACAAATGGCAGCAACAGGTGGAAATAAAAACACAGGATTACAAAATAATGTCAGGCTCAAAAGTGAGTGTTTTTCACCCTCTTTATTTCCTTAGCAGTAAAAAGGGTGCTGTTGGTAAAGGTCTAGTCGGTCTGTTACAGGGGACAGCTGTTCAAAACCTAAAATAACCCGCAATCTTGTTGATCTATGCGAAACAAAGCACCCGTCAGCGCTGGGAGCGGCCGGGAGTGGGAAACCTGGCCAGAACGTTGAAGAGATTCACACGTACGAATCTAAAAAACCTCGATTGAATAAGGTCAACGAAATCATAACGGAGGTCACAGTGCTCTCAGGGGGGACGAGACGGAATTAGTTGGGGGAGAGTGGAATTCCTCCGCGTTGCTTTTAAAAAAACGTTCCGTCATCATGCCCTCGAATTGTCCTTTGGCACATTTACCACTTTAATCAGTGTCAACATATATTTTCACAGAACATGTTATGTTTTGTTGCTGCCACATAGTCTTTATTGTACCTATTAAGTACTTTAATAATATTCTGTTTATAAATGATTCTCTCATTTTGTCGCTACTTATCTAGTATTGGGTGTTGGGGCATTCATAGAGTAGGTGTATCCGATACGAGTTTCAACATGAGTAATATAAAAACACACAAAGGATGGCCCACTGATGAATAAAGGAACAATTTAGTTCAAGCTAAACTTAGAAATAAAAACTTTTTTAATAAAGATGTTAGATTTCTCCAGATATCAGTTGAATAAGTTCAAGTTATACAAAAAATAAAAAGGCTGCTTGTTACATACATGAAATGGTAGGCTTAAGTTGCTTTTTATTCTCATAAATGTGCCAATTTCAAAACGAAATTGCAAAAAAAACACAGTTTAATGCAATACAGAAAAAGATTCACAGAACACATGAACTGGGAAAATAATTATGGGAGATTCTACAAAAGGTAGAATAATTAAAACATTCAAATGTGGTGAAGAGAAGTCCAGGAGGAGAGCAAACTGAAAGCATCAACAATGTGGAGAATATTCCCGTTCTGATGATCTACGTCTCTCTCGCGTCTCTCAGACAAGAGAGAAGAGAGAGGAGGAGAGGAGTGAGAGAGATACAGAAGAGAGAGAGAAAGAGAGAGAGAGAGAGAGAGCAGAGAGAGCGAGAGAAGAGAGCAGAGAGAGAGAGACGAGAGATGAGGAGTAGCAGCCTGGACCCTGGTAATCCCCCCACAAATCATACAGAGAAAGACGGATTATTATTCCCAATCCCTACAGTCCCAAAATCCCCAGCCATTTGTCTCTGATGTTAATCTTTATTCCAAACAGATTTCAAACTGAAGATAATGGAACCGCAGGTCATCATTCATTCGCTTTTTCTTGATTATTGGAAATTAGGGATCTTTGGTTATTGTTGCAGCTTCGTAAAGAAAAGATATATAAAACTTTAAAGTAATTATTCTGCTGACTAAGGAGAACAAAGGGAAGTCAGAGGTGGTTAAGTGATAAAGTTTTCCACCAAAGATAAACTGACTTTACTTTGATGAAGATCAAGCACAGAACACCCGTCCGTGACTGATTGAGTCATTTCCTCTACATTTCCTGATATTGTTGCCTCTGATTAATGAACGCAAAGTGAACGTTGCATGTGATAAATCAATCACCTGTTGAGCTAAATGAAACCGCTGCATTTCATCTCATTATCGTGGAACAATGACGAATGCCTCAACTCATTGTTCCTGAAGTTTAATGTTACATTTCATAAACGTGTGATTATTTCCCCTGTAGTTATGGGTTTACTAGTTTACTGTAATTACATGTCTCAGAGATACAGAAAGAAACTCAAGATTTGAGATACATGAACACGGTCTTACTAACAATGTCCGTCTAGAAGAAGCTATTAAACCGGCTGCAATTACTTACCACGATGGATTCCACAACAGAGACGTCTGCGGCATGTGAGAACAGAGCTGCGCTGCTTCCTCATCAGCACAACAGCTGAAAAAATGGCAATAATTCAAGACAAGTCTACAAGTGCACGCATCATTTAACTGTAATTAAGACCTGAGTTGAGACCTTGAATGTGTACAGGCGAGCAACGCAGCCTGCAGACTGTTGGACAGAATTAGATATTGCTCTCATTCCCAGAGCACATCTACAATTTGCTTTCCTTTTCATTAGCGGCTGATTACAATTCATCAGCAGGGAGACATGAAGCGTGTGTGTGTGTGGGTGTGTGGTGTGTGTGTGGTGTGTGTGTTCAGGAGGAATCAAAAAGAGACAAATTATTTAGAGTTCCAAGACAATATTTCATCTTAATGACGCAAACAAAATAAAACGCTGTGTGACTGCGTGATGCTGAGAAAACACCACTTCCACTACATTATACACACAACACAGAGGAATAGTGGATATTATGGGGCCATTCATTGCCTTGGCGCTGACATGTATGATAAAGGACTCGAGGATAACCTGACCGGGGAGGAATAGAAAGGAAATAAAAAATAGGCCATAAAAGCCCAAGAGATACATAGAAACCCTCCTGATAGCAATAACAAGTGAACTGATTCACTGAACACAGGCAGCAGGGAGGAGAGTGTGTGTGTGTGTGTGTGTGTGTGTGTGTGTGTGTGTCTGTCTCTGTGTCTCTTTTTGTGTGTGTCTCTGTCTCTGTGTCTCTCTGTGTGTCTCTCTGTGTGTCTCTGTCTGTGTGTGTGTCTTGTGTGTGTCTCTGTCTCTGTGTGTGTGTATGTGTGTGTGTGTGTCTCTCTCTCTGTGTGTGTGTGTGTGTATGTGTGTGTCTCTCTGTGTGTGTCTCTGTTTGTGTGTGTGTCTCTCTGTGTCTTTGTGTCTTTGTGTGTGTCTCTGTCTGCGTGTGTGTCTTTGTGTGTGTCTCTGTCTGTGTGTGTGTCTTTGTGTGTGTCTCTGTGTGTGTGTATGTGTGTCTCTCTGTGTGTGTGTGTGTGTGTGTGTATGTGTGTGTCTCTCTGTGTGTGTCTCTGTTTGTGTGTGTGTCTCTCTGTGTATGTGTGTCTCTGTGTGTGTGTGTCTCTGTCTGTCTGTCTGTCTGTGTGTATGTGTGTGTATGTGTCTCTATGTGTGCGTGTGTCACTGTGTGTCTTTGTGTGTGTCTCTCTGTGTGTGTATGTGTGTGTGTGTGTTTCTCTGTGTGTCTCTCTCTCTGTGTGTGTGTGTGTCTGTCTCTGTGTGTGTGTGTCTCTGTCTGTCTGTGTGTATGTGTGTGTATGTGTCTCTATGTGTGCGTGTCACTGTGTGTCTTTGTGTGTGTCTCTCTGTGTGTCTTTGTCTGTGTGTGTATGTGTGTGTGTTTCTCTGTGTGTCTCTGTGTCTCTCTCTGTGTGTGTGTGTGTGTGTGTGTGTCTGTCTCTGTGTGTGTGTGTCTCTGTCTGTCTGTGTGTATGTGTGTGTATGTGTCTCTATGTGTGCGTGTCACTGTGTGTCTTTGTGTGTGTCTCTCTGTGTGTCTTTGTCTGTGTGTGTATGTGTGTGTGTTTCTCTGTGTGTCTCTGTGTCTCTCTCTGTGTGTGTTGTGTGTGTGTGTGTGTCTGTCTCTGTGTGTGTGTGTCTCTGTCTGTCTCTATGTGTGCGTGTGTCACTGTGTGTCTCTGTGTGTGTGTGTGTGTGTGTGTGTGTGTGTGTGTATGTGTGTCTCTGTGTGTGTGTGTGTGTGTCTCTGTGTGTGTATGTGTGTGTGTGTGTCTCTGTGGTGTGTGTGTGTGTGTGTGTGTGTGTGTGGTAAACGTTTGTCAGGATGAGAGGGTCCACCGTCAGCGTCATTAGTCACCAGCAAACATCTCCATCAAGCTTCAGACACAATTAGCATAAATTAATGAATAAAATGATTTGAGTCATATTTTAAGAACTAGTTACTGAAACCAATTAAAATGTTTCTTTCTGCTGTTTCCACAGGACAAGATGAACTCTGGGTAGCTAAACATTCAGCAGCGTCTCAGTTGTTTTGCTCTCAAAGTGATAATATAGTAATTAATAACAATTAATAACAAGACGCGTTCACGTTGGCAAAGAGGGAAGATGATTACAAACCAGATAAATACGGTTCAAATATTATCTGGTTCCAGCGTCTCAAAGTGTTTGTTTTATATTCCTGTACATGTATAAAGTAAATATATAAATACGTTTACGTTAGCAGACAAAAGAAGCAACAACTTTCTGACATTCTTTAGATTCAAGTTAGTGACGGATTAATAAACTATTTAAATCATCGCCACACGGAACAAACACATGATTTAAA
The DNA here is from genome assembly GCF_900634415.1 of Cottoperca gobio. NCBI lineage: Eukaryota > Metazoa > Chordata > Actinopteri > Perciformes > Bovichtidae > Cottoperca > Cottoperca gobio. The sequence continues at coordinate 1,738,457 of NC_041362.1, forward strand.
CATTTACTCCATTTAATGCAGAGAAGTTGATTTGTACATTACGTGTCTTATGAATAATAAACCGTTTGAATGCTGCAAATTAGAATTACAGCAACTTCTAGATGTTTGTCAGCATGACTACGGAAAATCTTCTGGCCCCATTTTGGGTTTCTTGGGTAGAACCAGCCGCAAGAATGGAGCCAATTGTGAGAAACACGGTTTCTCTTGCCCTGGAATTCATTCACTGCGTTTCTCTTGAGTGTCAAAGTGTTGACAGAGCGTCACAGCGAGTGACGAGTGTTCTCCTGACGAGTGTTCTCCTGACACTCTGTGCCGACTCACGAACGAAGAACAAAAGATAAAGCTGACGAGCACAAAGACACAAAAAAGCTCAATTATAATATTATTTACAAATGACAGATTCAGGGTCAATGTTGTGTTAATTTGAGTGTGTGTGTGTGTGTGTGTGTGTTTTAGGGTTTTATGAGATGAATGAATAACTGAGGGCTTATCTGCTGCCAACAGAAGCCTCTCCATCCATCTCTTGTGTGTCCGTCTGTCAGCGCTGGACGCCGCTGCCACCCCTCTGGGTCTTTGGGTCACCAAGCTACATAAATTCAATTTACACAAAAGACACACACACACACACAACATAAACCCCACCCCAACACACACATATATAGATGAATAAATAATGCCGTCTCTCTCTCTCTCTCTGCGAACACGCCCTGAAACACCAGTGAACCAGGCTGTGGATGAACGGACACGGAAACAGGATCCAGTTCGCTGGAGCTCCTTCGGACCGTTTGTTCAACTCTTGTTCTGAAATCATTCAATAACAAAGAACGCGACAATAATTATTCTTCTTATTTTGATAATTGCTCAAATAGGACGTTACCTCAAGAATGCTACGACGGCACACGTGAGGTTTAAAAGGAGGCATCATGAGCTCGTCACATCATGTAGTTGGGTATCTGAATAAAGTCCAGTTTTATATTTAGACCAAGCTCTTGTAAGGTGTCATGTGATCAATCAACAAGTAACCTTTGAGAACTTTGGTCTCTTGTTGAACTCCAGGTATTGTGTTGTCATGCACGAGTATTAAAACATTACCCAGCATTGGGCGAATAATATAAGATAATATAACACTTGTGAACACCGGATACTTTAGCGTAATATAATACATTTGTGGATTATGTTAGATGACGACCTCATCTCTCCTCCTCAGGAGACTCTGGATGTTGTTATACATTAACAAGAGCAGCAGCTTTGACCCGAGTCAACGATGGGAAACACTGCTGCTGTCACAGAACGCCTGCTGATCGTGTCTCGTCGGCTGACATGGATAATAATAGGAGCGCCTGTTTGGACACCAGTCGTACGCTGTCAGTGTGTTCTGGCCTCGAGTGTAAGTGAGTAAATGTGAGTAAGTGATCCAGTGAGTGAGTCACACGTTCACTCACTCAGAGCAGGAGGCCCGACTCCAGACCCACATCACATCTGCTTGTTACCTTTAGTACAAAGCATGCACTGTTGCATGCATTATGTATACAACGGGGACTACTTTGTCAAACCTTTCCGACTTGAACTTTGACCTTCCTGCTCATTTATCAGCTGTGCACATCATTGTGGGTCAGCAGAGCCAGAACGCCGGCTTGCAGACCGGATGCAGTAGGACATCCTGGTATTTATGGCAAACTGCATTTGACACATTATCTATTGGGACATATTCAATCTTTTTCTGGCATACTAAGTGGTTTGGGAGTTTGGGAACGCAGAGCATGTCTTATTTATACAGGACTCATCGTTCACTTTCTTTGTCAGCGATTCAGCTTTCAATTCGTCGTCAGATAACAAGATCACATCGGGACTTTTTGTAAGTGTCTATTGCCATTTATTCCTATTTTTCTAGAGACTCAACCACAAGCAGACGTACACAGCATCACATACAGGAAGTGAGCATTCAACACCACCAATTACATTAAAAAAGATACTGTTTTAAGAACATCTATAGACCTTTAAAGCCCCTTTCATCTCATTTGTAACACACCCAATGCAGTAGCCTGGACTGTTAATTAGATGCGCGGCCCTGGAGACTGCCGTGCCTCCACACGATTAAAGACAGGACTTTAATGAGGGGAAGACAACTCAGACAAAAGGAGAGGTGGAGGAGGGATAAAGTGAGGGCAGAGATGCAAGAAGAGGAGGATGTATCGTAGTGTTCCCTGAGAGAGAGCAGGACGGCGCAGTACATTTTAAACCGGGAATAAAGACGCAATAAGAAGGAAACAAAGGCTGCACGCTTTACTTCTGACTGCCGCCACACTATACTACACATGAATCCAAGAATGTATAATATTCAACAAGAGTGCAGGAAAATAAACACGGGAAACGTTTCTTTGACTGCAGTGTTACTAAATCCCAGTAATCTCATCACTGTCACTCAAAGACTGCTGCAGACAAACACAACAAACGTGTCGGACGGACTGATGAAAAAGTTAATCGCACATTGTTCAGCTGCGGAGGGATTTAGAAGGCGACGTTCCACGATCAGGATTTTAATAACGACAAAAAGGGTATTTCAGCAGAGAGCGCGCTCACCTTTTACATTCACCTTGTTGATCTTGAACTCAAGATGATGCATAAAAACAAAGGAAAGTTACACATCTCATTACTACAGCAGCGCTCAACACTCATACAATATAAAACTGAGTCTCCACAAAAGAATCCTGCAAAAGCAACACTTTAAATCTTGTGTTTACCAGAGATGTGCTCTTACGTTGCATGGAAATCATAAAGCATGAAAATGACTCATTGAGAAAAGCAATATTAGTCAACGACTTTGCAACATTTGTTTTAATTTATCGTCTTTTATTATCTTTCAGTTTTGACCTCGATTGCAGATTTTTCTTTGAATCTTTGAACAGTATCAGAAGGTAAAAGTGTTCTGCAGGACCGCACAGATGGAGAGAGACTTAAATCTTGACTTTACTATAGTTTAACACATTCCCATCGTCCTACCTGTAGAGTTCACTCAGAAACCTACTTATAAATCACTGTACACGCAAACCTGCCTGGGATTAATAAAGCTTTATGGAAAATCTAAATCCTTTTGGAATAATTTGTTTATTTGAGATGATAATTACGTGATATTAAAGGAGACACGATGCAGCAGAGGCCAAGATATCCCGACTTGAAGACCCCGACGTCATTGCACACATTAACGATTCACATCATTTAAAATGGCACAATTCGACGCACCAAAAACCTGTAGCTGCTGCATTTATCTCTTGAAAAGGAAGGACATCAAGTTGTCAAAGTAAACACTGATGAGTCGCCGGTTTGCTGCAGACTTTATGACTTTGAACAATCTGCTGTTTCCAAGACAATCGGCTCATTAACGCTCATAACGTGCGCTCGTGCTCTTCAAAAAACTAAACCATAACATACCTACCGTGGTAAAAAAAGCAACAACACGCAGAGAAGATTTACGACAGGAGATGAGAAACGATCATTTGTGTCGTTTAATTGCTCGACGTTGTTTTCACTTCAGCCGTCATCTCAACTGTACGAGGACGAGGACGAGCTGCAGCTTTTACTCCCACATGACACGGATGCTAAACCGTCTTCTTAACACGAAGGAATCAACACAGGGGACGTTATGTGAATATGTGGAGACGTAATTGAATTAACAACGGTTGGATATTTAGGGTCACCGGACAGCTCTTCAGCCGCTCCCTGAGGAGCCCCCGCAGAGCAGCCGACCTCCACCATGATGAGCTCAAGGTTACACCAGGTCTCCACGTGGACAGCTATAGTGTTAAACGTGGCCGTGAACTGCTGTTCATTCGCGGTTCATTTGCCTTCAGCGAGAGAGAGCGCTGCATCACTCTGAACGTCCTTGTACCAGATAACTAGCTTCACACACTTGGACCCGACAGGTAGCTTCGTCTTCCCTCCCTCGCTCCAGAAGGAATCACAATGGAAGGACGTTGTTAAAGCAGTAAAGGGGACAAATGAAGCACATTTACTTTGTCTTACCCTCCAAGGGGAGATTCTCACACACAACTGAGCCGCATGGGGAAATAAATAGAAGACAATGGCACAGATCACTTACAATGAAGCTGCATCAGGAGCCGATCTCTTCACTGATCAGGACGAATGATTACAGCGAGAACAGCTGCGGACGCAGCGATCAGACTTCTTCTGTGTTCCGTACCTCGGCTTCAAGTGTCGGCTGATACCGTGTTTTATTAATAAGCTGCATGTGTATCGCACATCAGGCTAACTTTGTAAAGTAAAATGTAACAAATACAAACACAGATAAATGTACTGAATTGGTATTTTTTAATTAAAATAATAAAACTTCAGTTCGTTATGTTAAATAAAACATTATCTTATTATGTTTTAGAACCTGAAAGTGTGAAATACCAAACAGCTGACATGTTTGTTGTTAGTCCCTCAGCTGTGCGGTCGTTTTTCACACACACACACAGAGACAGAGACAGAGACAGAGACAGAGACACACACACACACACACACACACAGAGACAGAGACACACACAGAGAGACACACACACACACACAGAGACACACACACAGAGACACACACACACAGAGACAGAGACACACAGAGAGAGAGACACAAAGACACACAGAGACAGAGACACAAAGACACACAGAGAGAGAGAGAGAGAGAGAGAGAGAGAGAGAGAGAGAGAGAGAGAGAAAGAGAGAGACACACACACACACACACACACACACAGAAACACAGACAGAGAGACACACACACACACACACAGAGACACACACACACACACACACAGAGACAGAGACACACACAGAGAGACACACACACACACACACAGAGACACACACACAGAGACACACACACAGAGACACACACACAGAGACACACACACACACACACACACACACACACACACGTGGAAGTAAAAGATTTCTGAACGGTGAGAAATGTTTCCTACGGTTGTAATAACAATGAACGCACGTCGTTTGAACAAACGTTATCTGATACCAACAAGTCCTCGTAATGAATCATTCAGTTCACCAGGCGGCGACAAAACGAGCTGGATGACCAAATAATCTTAACAAAATAATAATAATCCACAGTGACCCTTGTGTCACCTTGATAACTGTCCCCACCAGTGGTCCAGCACGGGGCTCCATCCCGCTGCTCTGCTGCAGCCTCCTGCTGTTGTGTGGAGTGGACTCCCCCCCCCCCCCCCCCCCGTGTGGATCGTAGCTCCAACACTTCCTCCTGCTGTGATAATCTCCATTAAACCATCTGTACTGTCGTCTCCCCGCGGCTCCGACCTCGAGGTGGGAAAGTGTTCATCCCGACTGTACACATCGAGATCTGCAGGCCATTGAGGACGACCCTGCTCCCGAGTATCTGCACTCAGATCAGTAAACTTATTATAACGCGGGTAATCAAACAGTATGAGCTCCTCACGAAGCGTAAAGTAGGTAAAGAGGCTCATCGATGAAGACCAAGGCTGCTTCTTCCTCGGCCCGTGCTTCATCTCTCCACCAAGTTTCATGAAAATGGAGACATTTTCCGTAATCATGCTGACAAACATCTAGAAGATTGTTTATTAATCCGTCACTAACTTTTACTTCTTAGACTAATTGATTAAGTTGTTGAATCTAAAGAATGTCAGAAAGTTGTGACTTCTTCTAGATGCTTCTTTTGTCTGCGAACGTGAACTTAAATGTTTTTACTTTATACACGAATATTTGTCATTTTTGCTTGAAAAGTTACAATATTTAGATGATTAAAATCAGGTTGTAATCAATAAGGCCGTCGGAGAAAACAACACAGACCGGTTATAAACCCTCAGGTTAGAATCATTTATTAGGAAGAGAAATATGAAGTTTAAAAATAACCACTGCTCTCGTCACATAATCCAATATCTGGCACCAACATGGTTAATAACACTTAACACTGGTTATAAAAAGCCTATAATGGGTAACAAAGCTGCTACTGGTTCAGCAGTTGCTTCTTTCCTGCGTGAAGTCGCTTCATCTGACGTGGAGAGAAATCTTCTATCATTTAAAGTCGCTTTCGTAGAATTCTATATTTTCTAACGAATCCTCAAATCGGATAAAAAAAATGTTGGATTATTCCCCCAAGCTGCTACTTCCTCTCTGGTAACTGCGTGTAACAGGTTACAACACTGCAGCAGAAAGATGGCAGGAGGCCTTCACAGGGAACGGCCATCAAGGTCGCTGGAATAAATCTTTATTAGTCACTTAATTAATCAATCAGCTCTGGATTGAGGAGAGTGGCAGCGCGGGTCATTCCTCAACTCTCAGGGGACGCGCAACAACTTTGCACTTCAAATCAACTTTATTCCAATCCATGAAGACAGCGAACGCTTTAATAGAAACATACTATAATTGAAACATCTGCATGAAGATGAGCAGTGAACAATGCCGTGTAAGCATAAGCTGAGCTCATATACGCCATTGATTTCCCATCACTTCCCACATGCTGGGAGGACAATAAATCAGCCATTTAAAAGTGCAGCGCCTGTCCAGCGGAGTAGCCGCTGTGACAAAGCCCCTGCGGTGAAATTCAAAAAGAAAACTTAGCAGGGGACAATCAAGGACAGCAAAGTTTAATTGAGGTCTCGGGAAGCTCTGCTGGAGCCGAACTAAAACCCACAAAGTCCCCACTGTTGTGCACGGCCGCTTAATCTTTTCAATCAAAGCCGTGTAAAGGGCCAGGATCAACACTGAGTGCACTTATGCAATGGCTTCCATCATCTTCCTTTCACACCCCGAAAGCCAACAAATATTGTAGATATTGGAGGAAAAGCCCTCCAGGCGTCGGCTCGGGCAGCAAAGAGGAGAATCAATCAGCCGCACAGCAGCTCACGGTCATCTGATGTTCTTAAGAGCTTTCAGAAGACTGACGTGTAGAGTCGATTCTGATTCAGTCAAAGATCTGACCCCAGAAATATCAACCGGCTGCTTTAATATCACCGAGTAATCAGTCTCTTTGGGAATCCAGCACTGAAAATGACAACGCCTTGAAAGTTGGATGTGCATGACAATATCATTGTGTGGAGATCATGCATAATTCAGCTCATTTCACTTTGTGGAGCCCACACACACACACACACACACACACACACACCAGTTCCCCCTGTAGGCTGAGTGCCAATGACTCAGCTGACACTCAGCTGGTGTGGCCCGAGGTGTGGAGCTATAAAAGAAAATGTGACGCCTGAAAACACACTAGATCCAGACGTGCCCTCTGGGTGAGCGAGGAACACGGGTCAGGCCATCTGTAGGAAACAACACACAGATCCACAAACTGGCAGCAACAGGTGGAATAAAAACACAGGATTACAAATAATGTCAGCGCTCAAAAGTGAGTGTTTTTTCTCACCGCTCTTTATTTCCTTAGCGTCAAACAGGAGTGCTGTTGGTAAAGGTCTAGTCGTCTGTACAGGGACAGCTGTTCAAACCTAAAAATAACCCGCAATCTGTTGATCTGCGAACAAAGCACCCGTATCGCTGCGGAGCGGCCGGCGAGGGGAAACCTGCCAGAACTGTTGAAGAGATTCACACGTACGAATCTAAAAAACCTCGATGAATAAGGTCAACGACATCAAACGGAGGTCAAAGTGCTCTTCAGGACGAGACGGATTAGTTGGGGGAGTGAATCTTTTCGGTTTAAAAAACGATTCCCGTCATCATGCCCTCGATCCTTTGCACATTTTACCACTTTTAATTCAGATGTCAACATATTTATTTTCACAGAAATGTTATGTTTTTGTTTCCTGCACATATTCTTTATTTTACAATTACTTCTAATAATATTCTTTTTATAATATTTCTCTCTTTTTGTCGCTCTTCTTATTATTGGTGTGTTGGTGCATTCATAGAGTAGAGTGTATACGATACGAGTTCTCAACTGATAATATAATATGAACACACAAAGGGCCCACTGATGAATAAAGTAACATTTATTCAAGCTAAACTTAGAAAATAAACACTTTTTAATAAAGATGTTAGTATTTCTCAGATATCAGTGAATAAGTTCAAGTTATACAAAAAATAAAAAGGCTGCTTGTTACATACATTAAATTGTTAGGCTTAAGTTTGCTTTTTATTTCTCATAAATTTGCCAATTTCAAAACTAAATTGCAAAAAAAACACCGTTTTAATGCAAATACAGAAAAAGATCACAGAACACATGAACTGGGAAATATTTATGGAGATTCTCAAAAGGTAGAATACTTAAAAACATCCAAATGTTGTGAAGATGAAGTCCAGGAGGAGAGCAACTGAAAGCATCACATGTGGAGAATTATTCCCGTCTCTGTGTGTGTCTCTCTCTCTCTCTCTCTCTCTCTCTGTCTGTCTCTCTCTCTCCCTCTCTGTCTCTCTGTCTCTCTCTCTCTCTCTCTCTCAGCACCAATCACCCACACGGGATTAGAGCTCTTTATAGCACCACTATAATCAGGCTGCTTTTTAATCTCTTGTCATTTACTAAACTCTAAAAATGTTATGGCTGCAGTAATGTCTCTAACATCCCCCATTATTCCCCGTGGAACATTAGCACAGAGTCCAAATTTAAACACAACTACAGTCCTCCTTGGCGTCCAACAGTCCACACTACACGTGTTCATGTTACTGAAGTGCAACGTAAATGCATTATTTCACACGGTAGAATCCAGGAAGAACTTGTTTTGTACAAGATATACATTTTGTAACTTTTTACATCAAAATAATTGATGTTAAAAATAAACGTATCCAGTAGCAGCGAAAAAAAACAGTACTTATTTTAGAATACTGTGAACTCCCGTCATTGTGAGGTCTTTACTTCAACACAAGTGTGTAATGTATGTGTGGATACGTCTACAGAACAGAACATGAACGTTATTATGTGATATAAAAGTATAAAGTAACAGCATCAAGAAACTGCTGCTCACAAGAAGCATTTTGGATTTAGAAAGCGAGCACTTGAGAGTTGCATTACATTTGTTGTCCACTCATAAGAACAGGAGTGAGGGTTTTCCATACGTGTGGAGACGTATTTGTTGCCTTATTTGTGGGTTCTCAACATTGCTGTACCTGCTGATTGGCTTGCAGGAGTTACACGTTTATAAATCGTTGAGTTTTTGTAATGAGATGTGTTGGATGCAGGATTCCTGCAGTTAGATTTAAGACTTTTTAAGGATCCGTGTGAACCCTGTGATAGTCACGCCCCTTCAAATATTAATTACAGAAATATTGGGACTTAAATGCAGTCAGGGTTATAAACCACTGTTTTATACACGTGTATTTGTATGAAGTCAGGGATGGGTTGATGTTTGCAGGAACCTCCCTGCTTCAAACTTTTAGTATTTTTTGTCCTTTTTTTCCCAGCTAGCAATTTTGAGCGTTGGCTTCACTGAATGACCCGTCAGACACTTTGCACCTCTGGGGGACCCGAGGGAAAACGTTCCGTTCTTCAGTTCAATACTGTGGCAGAAGGGCGCGTTGACCTTGCAGCTCAGCTCACAACACTGAGAATACAAAGGAGTCGAGGTGGATGCTTGACGGGGCAGGTTTTTGATAGCTCTTTCCACAGGGTAGAGCACAGCTGATGAGAAATAGTCAATTATTTAGACTCATCATTCAGAGTCCGGGCGGTGTCTCGAGGCCAGATCCTCCGACTGTGTGGCGGCGCAGACACACAGCGTACAGTACGAGAACAGGAGCTGCTCAGGGTTTCATCACAGCGCCATGATTTTGGATTTATTTAAGGAAAGGTCGATCAGAAAGAAGATTCCCAGGATAAAAACATAATGACATTATAAAGTCATACAATCTGCGAGCACACGGATCAACGACTCAAATCAGAAAGACTAAATATTCTTTAATAATCACCCGAGCATCTAAATCATGACTCAGTGAACAGTATGGTTTAACATCACTGTTAGACACTCGGTGCACATAGAGAGTAGCTGTATGGATGCAAATCAGACTAGAAGCTGAAGCAGAGAGAGTTAAGTTGCTGAGACAAAGAGATCGTTTGATTAAAACCATGAGAAGTCAACTTAACTTACTTTCATGCAGTTTGCTCAGTGGTCTGAACCACGAGCGTGCGGACGCATGAAGTTACACTGAACAAAGAGTTTGAACGGTTGTAACTGAACAGCAGAAACGGTGTGTTACATGTATCAGACGACATCCTGCAGCTTGAGGTAAATTACATTACAGACTTTTTAATGCCACTCGGAGTTAAATTCAAAATCAACTTTACAAAAAACTAAATTGAAGAAGAAAAAAAGGGTTCGGGACAATTTAGACCGAATATTAACTGTTAGAAAAGACTTTTATGGTCCAGTGAAAAAGATCATTTACCTAAAATATTGAAATAATATGAGCATTCTGTAAATAATAAAAAATAATAGATGTTACCAATTATTTTTGAGATTAAAAATTGCAATGTTTTAAAAAATAATGAGTTATTAAAAAAGATTAATTTAAGACAATTTAATGCCAATTAAGGCTTTATTTTAAGATGAACACATTCAAGGCCTTTTAAGACTTTTTCAAGGATCTGCAGGTTTTGTACGTCCAACACCACAAAGGTAAAATCAGTGCGCCCCCACTTGTCAGTATTCACTGGTAAACATATGCTTCATGCTTCATATCTATTTCCCTGAGCGCTCATGATGAAACGAGGAAATTAGTCTGCAAAAGTGCAAGTCTAAACTAATTGCACGGAGATTACAAGTCAGCATTATTTCAATTTGCTTACATACAGTAAGAGGCTTATCCCATTAGGAGAGAAAGGGGAAAAGTTCATTTATTGGCAAATTATTTGTGCTCTGCTCATTCTATTAAAAGGTAGAAAGGAGAGGAGGAGAAATTATACAGGAGGAGATCAGCACATCTATCACTGTCGCTGTGCAAAGTTAAAGCTCAAGTGGAAATCACAGAGTTTGGCTCGCTTCAGACTTCAAGGAGACACACACACACACACACACACACACACACACACACACACACACAGACACACACACACACACAGACACACAGACACACACACACACACACACACACACACACACACACACACAGACACAGACACACAGACACACACACACACACACACACACAGACACACACACACACACACACACACACATTGTGGCAAAAGTATTTTTTGACCCCTGAAAAGCAAGACTTGCACATAGTTTTCTAGTTACTTTGCATGTTTAGATTATGTGATGATGATTATTATTATTGGTTAAACTATGCATGTACATATAAAGGAATTCAAATGAGCTCCACCTTTACCAGCTGCAACATTAAAGTGATGGTCATATTAATGCATCAATAATCATAATCCAGTAATATAATACACCTTTTTTAAATGCATAATAAATACTTTGACTTTTGGTGCTTTGACTCAAATGTTTCAGAAACATATTTTGTAAAATTAGAACGTTTGTGACCCGGACAGTCGGGGTTAAAACTCTTATATGTAATTATATATCACGATACAGTAGTTGTTCTGTAAACTCAATAAATAAAAGTATATATATATATAAATAACCACCCAGAGGTCAGAGGTCCTGGACCTATCCATGCAGGACCATGATATGTGTTATATTGACTCCAGTCCTGGACTAAGCTCCAGCTGCCGGGCGGTGGATAACTGGTAAACAGAGGTACGTGCATGCTGTTGGGACTCACCAGAAACACCCGGTATGCATCTTTCCTGGTCACAGAACCCCAGCAGGGATCTGTGTCGTTGTACTTCACACTTCCAGCGCTGCAGGAGTGGTTTCCACTGTAGGACAAACAAAACAACAACAGAGCTTAATGTTTGACCTTAACCTTGCGGGACGTTGTTCACACTGTAGGCCGTCATTTAAAGATTGTTCTTGTCATAAAAAGTCTGAGCAGCAGAGGCTGTGAAAAGGTGTGTGTCTCTTTAAAGTAATCACAAACCCGATCATTGTTGCGTGACAGACAGAGCTTTGATAAAAATCTTCGGCCCACGCTACCGCGACGTCTGCAGTTTGTGCCTTCAGGCAACGCAAACTGCTTCTGAAGTCTCAGTTACATTTAACATTTATTCTTGCTGGAAGGTTAGCGAAGTTTGGACCACAGTGGGAGAGAATTTAATACAATCAGACACCATCAGTGTGCTGTGCCCCAGGACACCATGACGTAGGCCGGCTTTGTCACAGCAACTATTAGAAGAAGAAGAAGAAGAAGGAAAAAGGAAAAAGAAAAAAAAGGAAAAAAAAGGAGAAGAAGAAAAAAGAAGAAAAAAAAGAAGAAGAAGAAAAAGAAAAAGAAGAAGAAGAAGAAAAAGAAAAAAGAAGAAGAAGAAATAAGAAGAAGAAGAAGAAGAAGAAGAAGAAGAAGAAGAAAAGAATAAGAAATAATAATAATAATAAGAAGAAGAAGAAGAAAAAGAATAAGAAATAATAATAATAAGAAGAAATAATAATAATAATAATAAGAAGAAGAAGAAGAAGAAGAAGAAGAGAAGAAGAAGAAGAAGAAGAAGAAGAAGAAGAAGAAGAAGAAGAAGAAGAAGAAGAAGAAGAAGAAGAAGAAGAAAAAGAAGAAGAAGAAGAAGAAGAAAAAGAGTTTTCACTGTAACAAAATCCCAACTGTAAAACAGGAAATGAAGCAAACTGAAAGTATTTCAAATACGTTTTGATACATTTAAAGTATTAATAACATATTGCTCAGTCTGTTTGTCACCGTGGCCTTAAAAAAAGAAAAGAAGCTGTAATAAAAGCGAATCTCCGTGTGTGTGTTGCTTTTGCAATTTAAGGCTCAGGTTTGGTAAACAAATACACAAACAACTTCCTGGTTAGAGTCCGGCTCAGCAAGGAACTTGTTATAATACAGCTAAATATGAAAACGCACATTGTTTTCATACGTAAACAAGGCTTTCAAATTCACCTGGCTCAACATAGTGTGAGATTATTCTAATAAACAGAAACACTGAAGTCAGAGAAAGTAATTGAGATAAGATGGTTTATAAAACATTATACTTTCTTTAAAAACATTTTAAAATCATCTCCCTACAACACTAAAGGGGGAAAGGATATTTCTGAGGTCCAGGATCTGAAGGGCAGAGTCTGGAACTATATAAAATACTTTATTCTCACCTTAGTCTGACCAACAGACTTGCAATAAAAATCTGTCTGGAAGCAAGTCAACACGACTCAGACGGTGAGAGGTCAGCGGGCCCGAAGCCTTTTGTCAGCAAAGCTTGATTGTCTTAATCTTGAGTTCAGAAGGTGTCAATTGGACCAAAAATGTCGGGCAGAGGAGCCAATGAGATGAAGACAGATGTGCTCTGACTTGCCAAAATGGAAAGTAGAAAATGTTCCAAATTCCATCGATATAGACGTTTTATTTCACAATAAAAAGTGAGAATAAATGAGGTAAAGTGAGAGTGTTGGTCTTACCAGGCGACCTCCATTAGCGATATCGGCACAGCTGCTGCGTAGATGGCCAGGTCTCCGTACAGATAGACGATGATGCAGATGTAGAACATGTTGACGCCGACTGAAAGACAAACATGAAAAGAACAAGACATGAATGAATGAGTCTTAAAGGAATACTTCACCCATTTGTATTCACCCTGTGTTACCTTGAATACCTGAAGAAAAGGTTGTTTCTCTTACACGCCTGCACGCTTAATGAAGCATTCAAAGACACAGAAAAGTCTTGATGACTTTAAGTAAATAGAGCCGCGTTTAGCAGCTGTCTATAACATCTGTTTACAAACTCTCACACAGTTTAAGTCTCATTTATTCAGTCGTATGCTCACTACTTCACAAACAAATACATTTTTGCTAAAACCTTACTAGTTAAAACACTTAAAACAGTCTCACGCTTGTGCTACTCGTCCGTAAGAGTCCAAAGTGCTTTAAATATTAAGGTTTTAGTGAAGTGGATCAATGAGACTTGGATTAAACTGCACGAGTTGTGTGAGAGTTTCTAAATGTTTTGCTGAACGATTTGTGGGAAAAATCGAATTGCAATTACTTGACTGATATTGCACCATATTAGAGCGAATGGTCATGTTTGCATCATTATTCTCATTTGTATTGAAATGTGCATGGTGTGATTTTTTTTGCAAAGATCTGTAGAATACGATTTGAAGGCCGGGACGTCTCTGCAGCACCACAATAATAAATGTTGTTCCTCTTAACTATTCGATAAAATTCAGATTAATAGTCCAGCCTATGTTAAAAGTGTCCCACATTTATTTTAATTCATCAAGACTTGTATCTGTTTTTTGAATAACACATAAAACAAAGTTTTCTTCAAGAATACGAGGCAACACTGGGTGAGTAATTAATATACAAAAAGATCATTGTGTAGGTCAAGTACTCCTTTAAAACTAACACGACGCCAAGAGTTGACAAGCAAAACACATTCTTCATCTTTTCCTCAGCCGTCCAAATACTTAATCATGAAATATAGTTGAGGTGAAGTGTGTCAAAACTTCCCCATGACGCGGCCATCCCTATTAAAATGCACTCTCATCCACACCTCCGCTCACTACATCCCTCCATCCCTTTTTCTGGGACAGCACAGGCACATCGTATTGGCCCATTGAAAAATATTAATAGCATTAATTAAAAAACTAATCACTGCATGAAGGAAGTTTTCGCTGTCAGCCTTTACTCTGCACGGCGACGCGCTCTTCACCATCTGCCCTTTTCTCTACATCCACGCACTCGACTGGCAGGCTCGGCCCCGGCTGCCTTTGCCAAGACAAGACGGAGGGCTTTAACCGGCAGACAGATCATCACAGTGCATCGCACATCCATCACGCTCTTGAATCCTCAGAAGGGGGTTCAGGCGTCCAACTGGACCCCTCAGCTAATTCATTACTGCCAAGGAAATTAGAGCGTAGAGTCCATAAAAAAGGAATAAAACAGATTCACAGCTTTACGGGCTGCACTGATTCTTTTATGAGTTAAAGGGCTGAGGGTCTTAAATTACAGTTAAATTAGGTCGTGATAGAAGTTCCAACATAAGGAAATAGCAGCTTAATAAACAACCATTCATAGTTGTACTGCAGACAATAAAAAACAACTGCTCATGACAATGTCTTCAGATTGAACAGTCCAAACCTCCAAAAATATTCAATGTACACTGAAACAGACAAAAGGAGCAGATCTTCACATTTAAGGAGCTGGAAAGTGAGAATTTTTGACATTTCAGGTTTGAAATGTACTTAATGATCATCAAAATAGGTTGCAACCGTTCATTTTTCTGCTCAAGCTTAAACAACTGAATCAGAACTTGTATATATTACATATTCTTTTGATCATATTCTGTTTTTTTGTGTATAAACCAGGACTGTATAGTTATATAGGGCCAATAATGCAAAGTTTAATCCTTCTTTGGTGAGACGCAGAAACAGAAAAGTGATATAACAAAATGTTCTACTCAATAGTGGTAAGATGCATCATAAGTAATCAATAAAAGCATTAACGGACATTAAATGGGGCACTCAACAGAGATGATTGAAGAATGTAAGTGTTGCGCTAAAGACATGATTCATTTCAATTGAATCAATATTGTGAAACGAGATGCAAACGATGTGAAAAGTATTACATGACCCATTTTACGGGTCATGTAATACCCATTACATTTCAAACAATAGCAAAGTATTTTGCAGCATTGCATGAAATCTTGTGAAAAAATGCATGTGTCAAACATAAGTTAAGTTAAGTTGCTTCGGGGAATGATTTCTGGGTGGTTCTCCTATAAAAACATTAACGTCACAATAAATACTTTTGTGGTCTTTATCGAGGTCATGTTCATATATGGTGCGATAAGTCGATAAAGTAAAAATGATCGAGGTAATAAACATATTTCTTACAATAAGTTGATAATGTAAAATTAAAGAGGTCATGACCATATATCGTAGGATAACTCGTTAACGTAAAAATGTTCTCGCTAATGTTCATATATCGTACAATAAGTCTATAATGTAAAAATTATCAAGGTAGGCTGAAGTCCACATATCATATAAGTCAATGACGTCAAAATTACTCGGAATCATGTTCACATGTGGATAAACAAGTGATAAACAAGTGATAAACAAGTGATAAACAAGTGGATAACAATTAAAATTATCGAGGTCATGTCAACGATCATTTTTACGTTATCGTACGATGTGTTGACATGACCTCGATAATTTTAACGTTATCCACTTATCGTACGATATGTGGACATGACTTCGATCATTTTTACTTTATCGTACGATAAGTGGATAACGTTAAAATTATCGAGGTCATGTCAACACATCGTACGATAACGTAAAAATGATCGAGGTAGGCTGATGTCCACATATCGTACGATTAGTCAATGACGTAAAAATGATCGAGGTCATGTCAACAAATCGTACGATAAGTCAATTACGGAAAAAACTATCGAGGTCATGTCCACATATCGTACGATAAGTTGATGACGTAAAACATTATCGAGCTAATGTCCATATATCGTACGATAACGTAAAAATGATCGAGGTCATGTCTATATGTCGTACGATAACACGATAATGTAATCATCGCGACAGGCCTGAGTATAAGTAGTTCTGTAGTGAAGCAACTGATGAAATACCGGTCGGACTGGAGCAGAATGATGGAACATGATATTAAAATATGTCAGCTGAAGAAACAAACCCTTCTCTCCTGCGCACAATGTCTCCTGTGGCACAACATTGGACGAGGACAGTACTGTACTCTGCCGCCGCTGTCAGTAAGCGATAGCTCTGCATGACCACAGGGATGCAGCAGTCACGGCACTGTAACTAATATTTCCCAATTACCCAGAGCCACGGGCAAAAACTGGGTCTTCACGTCGGAGCCCAGTCCTTCATGTAGCTGTGAAAACCATCACTATCCATCAACACTTTGCTTATGACTGACAGCAGACCTGGCAACCTCTCTGAGCGCATTACTTATTACATTATACAAGTTTAACAGTACAGATTTAACACAGTACATTACATATTCTGAACGGGAACATGTTAGTTTAAGTATCCTATTGTAACCTCCTGTAGAGTCACAAACAACTGCGGCTGTCACCCTGAAAGCCTCTGAAATAAAAACGGTAATTTTAACTTTGAATTTCACCTCATTAACCTTTCTCTCCTCATATTCCAAGTCTACTTCTTGTGGGAATATTAGAGTCAAATGTTGATGAACTGATATCATAGACTTTCACAAATCAAATCTAAATTGAGCCAGCCCCGGAGGCAACAACACCCCGTCTCTAAAAATAAGTAAATAGGACAGTAGAGTAAGAAATAGCCAATTTAGACCTCGTCAACACAGCTTCAGTGTGATGCAGGTAACACACTAAACGTCTTTGTCAGTGCACCATAATAATAAGGCCATATTTAACATTCCTGAGCAAAACTAACTAATTTAATATTATGCTACTTCTATACAGAGTTCAAAATGTCCTTGCACCTCAGTATGTGTGTGTGTGTGTGTGTGTGTGTGTGTCTTGTATATTCTGCACTTGTTTTATTCTTATGTTATTTTTGAGTTGCATTTTATTATGTATGAAATGTGGCAAATAAATAAAGTTGAATTGACACGATGTCTGAAAGCGATGCTCAGTCGATTATTTTCTCAATCAATCATTTGATAAGTGACATAAAAAAAAAAAAACTAGAATTAGCGCCTCGCGGCTGTTTGCAGCCACGTCTGTCCAAACTGTCACCACTTCATAATGTTAACCTTTTAGACGTTTGAGTGAAATTATCATAATTAATGTATGAATTACACTCAGTTTGATTCCAAGTGGACGTTTGTGCCAAGTGAAGACATTCCCTCAAGGCAAGACAACCCGAAAACATGATGCCCGAGGAGCGAGGAACAACTTCAGATGTCGGACTCTCAGGCAACTTCTGCAGAAGGATGCATTAAATGTGATAACCCGCTCAGAGTGAAGGAAGAACATCCTGCACACAGCTGTTGGAAAACACTACTCCGGTTCATTTTAACATCTGGTTTCAACGAGACATTTACACGTTATTCTCCACCAGTACGTCCTGAGCTGAATGCACTGTTGCATTCTGGGGAAATTAAGCTTAAAGGTTGGTGACTGGAAGGTTTGAGTCCAAAGCCTACAAATTGATATTTCCTTAAAATCACACGCACTCTCTCTCACTCTCTCTCACACTCTCACTCACACACACACACACACACAGTGATCACAGTGAGCTATTATAACATATCCAGGATATTAAAGTGCATCTCTTAGCTGACACAAGGAAGTATTGTAGCAAAGGATTATGGGAAATGATTGGGCTGCAAGCTGAAGCAAACATGTCCCATTTTTCAGACGCTCTGGATTTTGATTCTGCTCTCAATGCACAAGTATGACATTTAGGTAAAAGTCACTGAAGTATTAAAAATGGAGGTTGCCCATATTTAGCTCTCATTAAGAGACAGAAGCTCCGGTTACAGCGTAATAAATTACTATTCGCCGCCACGGTCCTCTGCGTGTCAGGGGAGGATGGGCTCACGTTGAAGACGTGCTGTTTGCGTAAGCCGCCATGTTAACCAGCACATCAAGTCACAGAGGAAAGAAGCGCCGAAACAAGACGCTGATGCAAGGATGGCGCTCTGTTAGTCTCTCGCTCTGTGACTTTAGCCAAAGTCGTCTTCTAATCAACTTTCAAATCATCAATGTGAAGGTTAGAGTAACAGCTTTCCACAGTGGTGCAGATAAACCAGCCCCCATCAACATTCCTGTCAGTGGTGGCAGGTCAGGCTGATACGATGCTCATGGCCTTATTCCAAGCCCGCCTTGCTGCTATGTCAATTTCAGTCCAGGAGGAAGTCAAACGCCCTCTAAGAGTTCCTCTTCAACAGCAGGAGAGAGATGCTTTTTAATTGCCTGCAAAAAAAAGGTGCAGGACATTCAGACAGCCTCCAGTTTATTATCTGTGAAGAGTGGGGAAGTGGTGTCCAAACGGATTTAACGTTCTGTAACTTGCATGAAGAAAAAGAGCCGAATACAATCGTTAGTCCAGAAGCTTCCTGCCCTTTCGTTTTGCACCGCTTTCCGAGGAAGACGTTCGTTCTCCGCACACCCATAATCCCTTGCAATTAAGGTTTGTTTCCTGGAGTTGGCTCATGTTAAGTTGTCACTTCTAACTGCACAACCATTCCCTCGGGAAGAGGACTGAGATTCACATTTTTCATGCACTTTGGGGCAACTGTAAACAAATAAATAATTAGCTCTTAATGGCCGGCTCGTCCTTCTTCTTAGAGTCAGAAGATTATTTAAAGAGCAAATCTATAAAGTCTGAAAACAAGAGACAGTGCCAGAATAAAGAAAGAAGTTTAACTCGGTCACACATGCACAGAGTTAACATTCGCCTCACTCGCCTGCATCGTGCATGCATGCATGTGTATGTGTGTGTGTGTGTGTGTATCCATTGTCTGCTCTGTTAAAAGGTGAGAAACTCTTGAAAAATGTCAGATCACAAGTTTCCAGATTGAAAATAAACTAGCTTGCTTTGTGTGACAAACACTAAATATATATTCTTAAATGTATTAACATAGAGTACAAAGTATCACTTGAGGCGCAAAAGAGTAAAACATAAACTTACACTGATCAACTTGCACAATTAAGATGTCAGAAGGCCCCTACATTAGTTTCTTGACAGTAGTACGAGTCCTCAGCTTGTTTTACATGAATTAGAATTAGTCTGAGCCGGCAGAGGTCAGGCAGCGTGGCCGGCTGCACGAGTCTGTCCGAGTCTTTTCTGTTAGAGCTCTAACTAAACTAATTAACTGCATTAAGTCCACAAACAAGTGCATCAATGAAGAACATCTCTGCAGGAAGTGGAATCATTGTGCACTGAGACAATATGAGAGCAGATTTATTCAGATTAGTCGACTCATCGTTTGGTTAAAATAATGTGTCTATCTTTGTCTAACCAATAGTAAAAATATGGGATTTAATATCACATGAAACCGATCGATTAATCAACTTATTTCTAACTGCCAGTGTACTTCATCAGATCTGTTTGTCGGGAGGTCGAATAGCTTCTGTAAGCTTATGAACGCCTTCCAGAAGAAACGAATATCTGAAAATATGATCTGATAATCGTACAAAGTATAATGCATAATCTGACTCTACATCCACAGTATCAAAACAGGACTGAGAAGTAGTAGAAGTTGCCATCGAACGTTGGTAATTATTCTTTAATCAGATGGTTCCTGACTTTACTCACAATTTTGCGAAATAATCTTGAACCGTCACATTTAACATTTGAAGCATCTAAAAATGTAAATCACAACTTGCTTGACTTGTTAAATGTCAACATTCGTGCACAAGAAGGAAGCTCGCACAGCGGAATGAAAGCTCTGGGCATCAGGTAGACGGTGAGAGAGCGTTTCCCCTCTTTGTTCAGCATGTGCTGGGACTCGTGTCTATCTAATTCATTTCTGATGAGAGTCACTGGGCAGCTTTCCCATCGCATGGGGAGAGAGAAGGAGAGAAAACTCATTTCCTTTTCACCAATCGATACCTCCACGTGCCTCACCTGCACACAGCCGGTTTCATGGTAGGAAAGGTCGTCAGCCAAGAGCACTTCACCTTTAACGAGCAGAACAGTCGAGCTGACGCGAGGCTGGACGGATGGGCGCACACTGCAGCTTTAACAGCATGGGCTGCATGACGGCATGCATGAGTGCGTTCACACGTGTGGGTGTGAACATGAGCTGTGTGTTACACCGTGCGTGCCGAGTGCTCCACCTAGTGTTGAAACGCTGAAGAACATGTCAGCGCAGATGATGTTGTCAGATCTTTGACCTTTTTGTTGTTCCTTCATCCGCTGCGACAACAGCGACGCCGCTGAGTCACTCGCATGTGGTGAAGAAGCGGCAGGTCGGCGTTGTGCAGGCAGACGCGGGGGAGGGAGGAGACGAGGAGGAGACACGGCCGGGACAACGTACTCGTATGCATGAGGAATGTAAAGCCGCGAGGGTGTTCTGTGCGGCTCAAGGTGAACGTGATTCTGCTTTCAATTTGCTCTCGCAAGTTAACAAAGGCTTCATTAGCTCCCAAATCATCCCGGCACATGAACAGTGGGGAGATTTAACAGCCTTGATGGAGTCTCATACAGGTAATTACAACCAAAGGCAATTTATCCACATATAATTACATCCAATTAAAAGAGCCGGGAGCCCTTCCTTTGTGAACGTGAGGATCAGACATAAGAAGGATTCTGATTCATCCCACACAACCTTCACTGCTCCTCCATAAATGTTACACGTGGCTAATGATGGCGCCGTCTGCAGTTAATTGAATAATGTGTGGTGAGAGTAGAAGCTTGAGGCCAGAAGATATTACCTTTGTTGAAGAACATGGAGGCCATTTGACCCATCTCAACCCGCTCCACGATGTCGAAATGATCTGCGTGACCCCTCGATCGGTCTGTGAAAACAAAGAGGCCGTCTGCAGTAAATATCAGGCGGTGAAATGTCAGCGTGCAGCCGGATGACTTGATTTATCTGGAACACGTCTTGAAGGAGTCATTTTCACATTAAAAAGTTTCAAGGAAATTAAAATAAGTGGGTTTCTTTAGCACTTTAACTTCTCGGTGTGATGGAATGTTATTAAACGTAAACAGAATAAAAAATTGGATGCAAGAAAGTGAAAACTACAGGAGATGATCATTTTTTTAAATGAAGGATTCTTGTACGGGTAAAAAATGACTTCTTTTTTTATTAATTGGATTAATGCAAAACCTTCAGCAACAACTATTCACATGAATACATGTTGCAAATGACCCTGAGAGGTTTCTGGATGTTCAGCACAAACTTTAAATCAGTGAAAAGGATTTTGTGAAGCTTAGAAAACACAAACTTTACAAAAATGCATCAATAAGAAGTGTTTGGAGCGATAGGAATTTGCAATGTGCCGTGAATTAAAAACGTTTTAACGACTTAGAAATATGACTCATGCATGTCAGGAGCAAAGATGGAAGTGACGTGCCTTTAAACAGGAAACAGGAAACAGGAAACAGTTTCTCTCCAACTTAAACTAAAGTAGTTTATTAGTTAGTAGCTTTTCTGCCTAAATCCAAAAACAACTTAAAAAGTGACGGCGGATCAAAAACAGGTCATAACCAAAGACTTTCTAATATTCAGAAGAAATGATTTTGCAGAGATAAACTTCCTGTTTAGTCTTTTATTTTGAAGGATTGAGTTTGAAGAACAGATTTAGTTTTTGAAGGTTTTTTAAATGCCACTCAAAAGGAAATTTAATACCAATTTTAACCACAATTCTTTTGTTAATGAGGCATTAGGTAAAATAAAATGTTTACATTGTGTATTTTACTTCCCATGATTGATTTAGGATATTTTAATACCAATTAAGGACTTATTTTTAGATTCATTAATTTACCTTTCTAAGGATCTGCGGAAACTCTGTGATTTAGTGAGCATGTAACTTTGTCCTGTCCGTGTAATAAATCTAATGTTCCCTAAACACTCGAGATACTCACGAACAGACAAGATGGGCTTCGTCTCCGGCGCCGATCGGCCTCGGACCACGACGTCATCGTCCGAATACTCGGAGGTGGAGTCGCTGTCCTGGACCTGTGGAGGGAATAAGAGAGCTCTCCGTCAGACACCTGTTTTCATAATTCCTCAACATAAACAACAGTCAGTTTACAAGCGATTCACAGTGTTTATTTGCTCTGTATGTGACGCGGGGGGGGGGGGAGGCAACATCTGGAAATTACAAGCAACAGCTGGGAAGCACTTCACAATAACATACATCGCTTGTTATCATTTCACAAATTCTCCACCAGATTAATGTCAATTAGCTGTCGACGACAGTCAACTTTGTGAGTGTCATCAGTGGAATTAATAAAGGAGAGGCAGGCTGGGACCGAGGGCGGAGATGAGGAGTGACAAACATCACATCTACATTAATAAAAGTCAAAATAACTTCGCAAGACACTCAAATTGAAGCCGAACGAACAAAATCATGTCTTTTTACTTCGTGTTAATCCCATAATGTTGCTTCTCTTTAGTCATCTGTTCATATATTATATAGTTATACATATATTTACAGTATAAACATATACAGTATTTAATTTGACATTCTACTTTATCGGATTCTATCTGTATATATTTGACTTAATCCTGCATTTTATTCTTGCACCATTTCTTTTCTTTGTGTGTCCGTCCGTATGTTGCATCGTTGGAGGATTTAAGATTTTAAAAGCGGTTTTGCGAATGACAAAGTCTTTGAATCTTGAATCAGACGGCGGGCTAAATGTAAATATGTAAATCCTCATTTACACTTCAAAGTGGAGCAGTTCTCTATGATGCACACAGTATTAATATATTGTCCCGAACTTGTTAAAAAGACAAATTAAACAAACAAAAAGGCCATGTGATAAACACTTATGAGACTACTAAGTATACCGTCACTTCCTGGAAAGTACCAACGGCCTCGTTTGTATCATCCAGTAAACGTACGACTCCTGACTAAGTGACATATTTTATACATATTTTATATTATATTCAATGCATAGCAATAAACTGTACAATTAAAACAGTGAACGCAATAACGGCAGGGAGATTATGGATATTTAAGCAATTATTTCCTGTGAAAGTTGCATCAGAAATCAGTTTTCAGGAACTTTTAATACAATTCTTTGTCTGTATTATTTTTATTTTAAAGTAACAATCTTACATACTTAATAATCTTCTTTTATGACACATTTTGTGTTTTCTTTTCCCTGAGGCCTGGCCTTTGTTTTAACTGCATACTTTTCTAATGCAAAAGTCAATTTATAAATCAAAAGGATGCTGAAAAACTAATCCATGCTTTCATCTCAAGCCGACTCGATTACTGTAATGCACTCTGTTAGCTGCTCTACACTGGCTTCCAGTAACTTTTAGACTTTACGGTCCTCCTTGTATACAAAGCCCTAAACGGAACCGCACCAAGTTACACTGCCAACTCTCTAATCAACTATGTGCCCCCAAGAACATCACGATCATCCACTACTGGTTTATTAAATGTTCAGAAACATCCAAAAGAAAATCGGGGATGCAGCCCCGGTGATATTTTATATCTCTTTACTTTAGCCTTTTAATAGTGATATTTTATATCTCTTTACTTTAGCCTTTTAATAGTGATATTTTATATCTCTTTACTTTAGCCTTTTAATAGTGATATTTTATATCTCTTTACTTTAGCCTTTTAATAGTGATATTTTATATCTCTTTACTTTAGCCTTTTAATAGTGATATTTTATATCTCTTTACTTTAGCCTTTTAATGGTGATATTTTATATCTCTTTACTTTAGCCTTTTAATAGTGATATCTTATATCTCTTTACTTTAGCCTTTTAATAGTGATATGTTATATCTCTTTACTTTAGCCTTTTAATTGTGATATTTTATACAATATTTAATGCTGCTATTTTATGCCACTTTAAACTCATTTAAATACTTTTATTAAAGCTGCTATTTTATCTCTTTACTATTAGCCTTTTAATGGTGACATTTTACTGTTTTTATTCTGCTATTTTATACTATTTTTAATAATATTTCACACTCATTTACACCAACACTGTGATTACTGTACTATAAATGCTCTTATTCTGTCTAATCGTGTACTAATTATTATGTTTTTGCTGTGACGCACTTTGGGCTGCAATTATTGTATGAAAGGTGCTATACAAATAAAGTTTATTATTATATCTTGAATAATAATACAAACTTTAAAAACAACAATTTCATTTAGTTTTCGTCACAGAAATGAATGAAATCTGTATATTTTTGCACGTTTTTCAGTTTTGAGCATTTCAAATCGAATTGTAATAACTTTTTGAAGATGAAGAGGTAAACATTGATGGTATTTTACAGGAAAAGAGAAAGAATTAGAGAAAAGTAAAGCTAATTAAATTGTGTTTTTCTATTTCCTCCCCCAGTGATCATCCGACGAACCACTTTAGAGTCTTTAAAGGCTGCACAGCAAGACAAACATCGTACAACATAAAGCAGTTTATAAAGAAGAACTGCAACAATTAGTCAATTACTTCAATTAGTTGATGGACAGAAAACTTATGTGCAACAGTTTTGATAAGCGAAAAAGTTTCTCATAATTGTAAATATTTCATGTTCCATGATTCTTCTACGGTCGTCAATCTTTACGTTTTAGACTGTTGGTCTGACAAAACAAAGAATGTCACTTTGGGCTTCAGGGCTTCTTTAACAGATTAACTGAAATGATTATTAGTTGCAGCCATTATTTCTTTATGGATATTTAACATTTGGGGAGAATAAATACTATCTAGTCAAACTCCACTTACAGTTCCAGCAGAGGGCGGTCACATCAACAGATATTTTAGATCTGTGATTTATCTTTACTACAAATCTGCCTCGTCTTCCATATATTTCTACAGCCGGCCATCATGTCACTCATGGCCTGTAGTTTCCAGGCTTTCATGGAAAACATATATGATGCATCGCTTTATTTTCCTTAATATGCTTCACTCAGGCAGAGAGAAATAAAAAGCACTCAGCGGTAAACATCTCCAGTTTTCGGCCTCTGGTTTTCCATTACGTGGGGCGTACAGGAGCCATGAATCAGGGGCGAGTGTTTGGGGCTCAGTTAGAGCCGGGCGATTGTCCTCAGGCTCATAACTCCTCAGCTGGAAACCCACAGGCATTAAGCAAGATGACTTCTGTACCAGGGAAGGAACCATTTAAAACCCCTTTCCCAGTCAAAATAAAAATGATTAAAGACTTGTTTGTTCCCTTGATAATGGAGTACAGTCCTTTACCGACGGCTTCCTCTACATTTCACTTGACGATAAAACAACAACAGTCTTCTAACATAAAAAAATACAGCTTCCTATTAAGAAGAGGAATTATTTCCAGAGTTCAAACATGAAATATGAAACAGCTGGCTTAGAACTTCTTGTCTTGGATTCAACATCACTTTGTTTACAGCGGAAAAGGATCAATAGATGAAAGGATGGTGCAATGTTTAAAAGTGATCGATTCTGCTTTAACTGTAAAGATCCAGAAGCACTCTTCCTTTATAAATATATTTAGTATGTAAAAGGGAAGAAAATAGTTTCCCAAAGCTCAAGGTGCATCTTCAAACTGTATGCATCCAAAAGCCCCAAAAATGAAATTCATACTAATGTTAATAATTCAACTGTGCAATCACTCTGGCATGAATACTGTATTTATATGCTACATTTCAAGTTATATTATTATTTAACCTTTTTATGCTATTTAGAAGATACCACAGTAGATTGTGTAGATTTTTGATAGAGAAGACAACATTAATCTTACAAAACTGTTTTCTTTTGTTTTTCTTAGTAAAAATAGATATTATTGTCGGGTTTTCGACTTTCCGACGGTCTTTGAACTGCTCAGCGTGTGACGAATGCATCAGTCAGGAAAATTAACTAAAAATCGAGGCTTAAAATGTTAATAATTCATCAAAATCCCTTTAATCTAAATGTCTTGTTTAAAATGTTGCCAAAAATAAACTGTTTGCACGAAAAACATTAAATTCTTAGCTGCTCAGCGAAAATGTGAAGTCAACTCAGACAAACAGTCACGGGACAAATATTCAGTGAAACTTCGACTGAACTGCCGAATAGTACAATATGTATAGCATGTGGAACCCCCGATTTATTTTTAATATTGGTAGTAACACTTGGGGGCTCTTTGAAAAAATATTCTATTATTTTATCATTTTTGTAAAATAAATCATCATCTTTTATTTAATGTTATTATTTATCTTTAATGGCATTGTAACTGTGTTATACTGCACAGAAGACATTTAGAGTATTTCCTACTTCTTGCCATGATTGTGCATTTTCCATAAATGTGCAGGAACAACGAGGCCAAAGTAATAAAATGTCTTCAAACGCTCCTTTTTTCAGTGGAGCTGTCGTCTGACAAAGATCATGTCTGTAGTTATTCAGTCATGAGACAGTGTCGAACTTATCTGCATGTAAACCCAGTTCTATAAGAACACGTCGACACCATCACAATGTGAATGAAAGAATGTAAACTGTGGGGAACATAGTTAAATATGGCCGCATCGCGCCCTCTAGTGGTACAGCAGTGACATCAACGGTCGGACACGACGCATTAGATCTAATACATCCAGCATGAAACCAGCTTCACCTCCACTCAGCAGGATTAACTGTTTACATTCTTACTGAGAGTAAAAGTATTAGAAATCCAAAGCAGTGAAATATGATGTTATAACAATACAAGCACAGAGAAACGTCCTCGTCCTGTGGCGAGTGCACACGCTCACAAATCATCCAGAATTTGTACCATAGCATTTGTACTATGTTTAGGAATCAATTTTTCTTTTTTAAAATCATTAACTGTCAAGCAGTTATAACCGTTAGATGTTTCATGGCTTCTACGTTTGATTTCAACACAATTAGTATTTGAGTGACGGAGATAAACCTCCAATTTCAGTTTGTCAGTAGCTGCTTCCACATGTCACAAGAAGCCCTGTCAGCACATTCACCCTGCGCTGCATTAGTTCCACTTGTTTGCCTGCAGGATGTAAATAGTGTTTGACTTCATGTCTCATTAGACAAACTGACAAAGAGGATCATTTACTTCTTTAATATTACTTTATTCTCGACACAGTAAGTAGAGAAACGTCCCAGCCAACCTCCTATTAAAGATATAAAGATGAGTTTGTCTCACCTCTTCCTGCTCTCTCCTCTTCCAGCGCAGCTGAGCGTTGGTGGACGCCATCGCCTCGATCACGAACGTGGTGGTCATGTAGCTGCAGACGGGAGGACGAAGACAAGAAGAGTTAACGAGCGGCTTGTAACGACACTGACGGACAAATGAAGCGTGATTATCAAGTGTAGAAAATGTTCCATCGTCATAATATGTTGGAAACGTGTGTAAAATGCTGATCAGTGAAAACAACTTTGTAATGTGATTGTTTCCTTGAGATTTAACTATATTTTAAAGTGTGCTATATAAATTAAATTCATTATTATTATTATTATAAAGCTGCACATTCAGCTGATAATTCTCTGACAACGACAGGTGTTGGAAGTGTAAAACTTACCTCATAAATCCCAAAAAGGAGATGAGTGATATGCTAACCACCCAACCAGCTGTAGCGAAGGCTCTGGGCATCGTCAGAGCTCCTGTTCCCACGATCAGATTGAACATGTAGATCAGCCCCACCTGGAGAAGACACGAGTGGGAGGAGAGGGATAAAGACAAGTGGAACATGGCTGCAGGCATTCAGCTTCTCATTTTCTGTATCTTAAATCAAATGGCTCACAGCATCATGCCCTCCTCTCTTTGTCATGAAAATGATGCCATTATTGGACTTGTAATATTCACTTTGGGTTTCAATCTTGACGCACTGCTTGAATATTGTGAGTCCAATACAAAGAGTCCATAAAATGTTTAATAAAAAGGGTATATTCATGTTTTGGAGTAAAGCATGTGCTGATATGTTCTTGTGGTTACACTGCGTGTTAAATAGAAACACTCCCCAGTTCTATTGATTTGTCTTTTCTGCGATATCTTTGTTCCAACTATTCTCTTGCATTTTACTTAATATAGTTTTGCTTAAAAGTAAACTCTCAGGCGCTGCAGTGTGAGGAATTCCTCAGTACCTTGGTTGATAAAGATTTATATCATTCAACCATTGACTTCCAGCAGCACTTATACCTTTTCTGGTAGAAGAGTGCTTTAATGATTTTTTAATCAGCTTCCTGGGAAAAACATCTGACCAGCTGAACTTAATCTTTGTGGCGAAATCCTGCTGACATAAGCAGTGAGGAACCTAAATGAGTCGTCAAAAAACCAGAGTCCAAACCATAAAGAAGTCTGGTGTGTATAAGAAGAAGGATGTGTAAGCAACTTAGCTTCCTCTTTATGTTTCACTGCACTTTCATATGCACCATTAATACTCACAAAGATATTACTCAGAGCTCTAAGTGTTAACTGTAATATGCAAAAGTGTAACTGCCACCCTCAGGTGCATCTATTAACATCTACAAGGCAGTGAAATGTGTATGTCTGACCTTAAATAATACACATTTTAATTCAGAAGAAGAGGAATTAACCCAGCATACTGGAGTGTACTCACAAATGGGGAGTAGGGCTCCCCACTCTCTGTAATTCCTCCTGCCATGGTGGATGACACTGGTCCTCACCTGAAGGAAAAACAACAGCAAAGTTACCTTATTGGCATCACCATAATTTAAAGTCTTACCAACACCGGTTGTACAAGGTCTATGATAATGCTAAATATTGAAAATGTAAGAAAGAAAGACAATAAATGGTTATTCAGTTTGATCTTGCATGAAAAAAAGAACTCCAATCGCATATATTGCAATTAAGTATTCATTTTAACGTTGGCAATAAAATGCGCATGTATTGAACATCAGTCAAGACATTTCTTAAACTTTACGGACCACTTTTCAATTCGGCAAACATATGATTCACAAAGCAGCACATGTTTATAATGCAATGACTAAATGTCTACCGAGCACTACTGTGTAGTTGGGGACACGGATTGTGGAAGCGACAAAGAAAACAGCCCATTTGATTAAGAACAGTGTTTTATTTAATTTATTTACAGAGTGAATGGCAACTTGCACAAGTTTCAATAAACTTGCTTTTAAGTCAGTATTGATCTACTCAGCTAACATTTTCTTGCTAGCAAACCAGCTAGCAGCGTATGTTAAAATAACGTTAGCTATTACACAAAAATACATATGGATAATGTATTGTTACGTTTTATAAAATACCCTTATACAAGTAAGAGATTATTAGCTAGTGTGTCATTAATAAAAACAAAAGTAAACACTTCTCACCTTACTTCTTTCCAGTGTATTTTGCTAATCTTGAAAGGCTAGCAGGGTGCTCCAAGCTGTCAGGTGGATCACTAGCTAGCTGAATGTTTAGCCTCCGAGCTAACATGAGCCGTTGCGTTGTTTGATAGTTCGGGGGGACAGAAAGTTTGGAGAAAAACACGTAACAATGCGCTTAGCAAGCTAACTGAAGCAGTAAACTAAACTACTAACAGACCAGCTGATCTGCTCCCGCATCATCAGACAGCACACTCCATCTCAAACTTCCGGTACTGGCTTTCAAAGTAAAACCTTCTATTATTATTTTATTATTGTTATTATATCAACTTATTTTTGTAAATGTTTGTATATTGTGTTATCATTATCATTATTATTATTATTATTATTATTATTATTATTATTATTATTATTATTATTATTATTATTATTATTGTACATATCAGTCAGTATTTATTACAACTGATAACAACTGATACATTATTTGATTTGTAAATTATTTATTAATTTACTAAAAAGAAAATAATAATGATAATTATGATGATAATAAGATATTCTGTATTGATTTTTATTGTTTGATTGTATTACTTTAATGTGTATTGTTATTATTATTATTATTATTATTATTGTACATATCCGTCAGCCTGGTTGGTATTCCTGGACTTTATCTGGTTTATTAAAACCTGACTGACATGTTGCTATCATAACCTATATGTGTGTTGCTATACATGATGTTCTTACTTGTCTCCTTGGCAATATTGTATTTGTTACACTCATGCTAGTATTGGATTATAATGAAGCTTTTATTGTGAAGGTAACATTTAGTTATTTCCGTCATCATTATATTTAGCTTGATGCGCGTGTTAGTTGGTTTGCTCGGTCAGCTGTTGGGGCGGAAAAACAAATCACGAGGTCCATTTCATATGAGATTGCAGGAGCATGTTTTGTTTATTAAAACAGTTATTTATACACTTCTGACTAATTTTAGCATAATTAATCCAACGCCAATTAACATTATATGACTATAATTTGGTTAAAACAACAAACCCGCCCCTCCGTGCAGCCAAGGTTTTCAAAACGACCAACCCCTGTCACATGACACATGCACATGTCGAATTCCTTTACAATGTTATGAAAAGTGGTTTTAGTTCAGTCTCAGAACAGCTTTAAATATCATTGTGTGGTGGTTTACTTTGTTATTATAATAACTAATTGTACTTTACTTGAGTATTTTCTTTTCATACCACTTGCTACTTCTACTACATATAGATTACACTACATTATCTGCTTTAGTACATTTTTAATAATGATTTACACACAAAACACATGAAGAGTTTATAAGATGTATAAAACTCCCATCACAAATAAGACATGCAACTTCAGTTGATATTTTTAAGAAAAAGCTAAGATTACAGTTCATTACATCATTATTATTTCAAAACTATTTTACATTTTTCATACTTGTTTGATGGTATTTATATTGGTTTCAAACACCTGAGTTATTGATTTAATTCTCTTGTAAATCACATTGAGCTACATGTTATCTTATAAAAGGTGCAGTATAAATAAAGTTTATTATTATTATTATAAAATATGATGTTTTGTTATAAAATAAACTACGCAACAGTTTATACAAATACAGCTGAAATCTAGTTTGGCCAACTAAAGCTACTTAGAAAAATGAGGTACTACTTAAATTGTCAATTTGATATGAAATTATAACCAAATATAATATAAAATATCAATTGCCAGCAAAAAAATGTTTAAAAAAAAAAAAAAGTTCCCACTTGTTCACATGACAAACATAAATAAAACAATATTTAATATATATATTATATATTATTATATTAATAGAAAAGGGTTCAATTACAGTAAAATGTATCTTAAAATAAAGAATTATTTCTTTCCTTTTGTGGCCCAAATTAGTTTGTATTTTCAGTAGTTAACTACACAAAAACTACTTTTAAAAAAGAAAGAAAAAGTAGTATAATGATTAAATAAACAATCATATTAAATGATTTAAAACCCCATTATATTCGGATTTATAAAATGAATTACTTTATTTATTCATATATTTTGAAACCCAAAAGGTATTCATGCATGTCATAAAAATAGTAATAGTTAAAAAGTAGACGGTAAAGAACACGCGGTCTATGATGTTGGCCAGCCTCCTGTAGCGTCCAGGCTCCCTCTGGTCTTTGTCTTGTCTTTTCACTTCCTGTTGAGCTGCCTTCACTTCCTGCAGGATTAGTTTGAGCAGGTCGCCGTCACTGGG
Organism: Cottoperca gobio; assembly: GCF_900634415.1. Lineage (NCBI taxonomy): Eukaryota > Metazoa > Chordata > Actinopteri > Perciformes > Bovichtidae > Cottoperca > Cottoperca gobio. Next base: position 1,770,622 of record NC_041362.1, read on the forward strand.
CCGATCCAGAGGACGGGAACTCTTCTCAGGCGTCTCTTCAGCTGCAGGAGGCTCTGAGTGGGAAAGTTAATTCAGCAGAATGAGCAGTGTGCTAAAGAGGGAAACACGAAGTTGTGTTCAGTGTCTTTATGTTTGTACACGCTCAGACATGACGGATTCTTCAAGGATTGTTCAAAGAATGGGTTTTAAAAGATCTTCCCAGTTTATAAACCATTTTTTAAATCACATTTTATTCCTAAAAACATGGGAAAGATTGTTTTTTTTATGACTAATTGCGTTATAAAAAGAGATATCCAAAATGTCCTCTGTAAAAATGAAACAAGAGTTTTAAACCTGACTTTATTCCCTTAAACTCTGAAGATAAATAGCAGAGAACTTTTCAGGTACAGACTGAAATGCGTCCATTCGTAGTCTTGTTTACTTCTTTGATAAGATTTTGACTTTACAGTTACAAAATTCGGACTGTTTTATCCAATGAAAAAGTGTTTAGGTTAAACTTAAAGTAAAGTAAGTCAAGTCAATTTAATTTATATAGTCAAATATCACAGATTTGCCTCAGGTGCATCTGTACGACACCGTCTGTCCTCGTAAGGAAAAATAAAATTAACAAAGTGCGAATGATTTTATTTTTGTATCTTTACAGAAATAACAGAAGTTTATTGAGTTGGCTGAGACCTTACCTTTGTGAAAGTCGACTTCCAGCTGAATATCCACTTCATCAACGGGGCTTTGAGCCGTATTACAACAGCAACCATCAAGGTCGTACAGGTAGCTCACCAGCATGGCCTCCAGCACGCTCAGCCCCACCATGGCGAAGATCGTTACACAGTAGGTGGCTACAAAAAAAACCAAAGGTAAAGCCACGTTTCTTGTCAGAGTGATTTGTTTTTTTGCGGGGGGGGGGGCACAGAGAGCCTACACTTCTGGCATGCAATCATCTGCACATACAATGCAAAAAAATACAAATACAGTCACATGCAGATGTTTTTATGGGGCATCAGACACGGATTGGCCTGTTTCCAGTCACCTGATGCAAGTTCATGGATTCTTCTTCAGCTACAACCAGCTGCACTTGAGAAACTAAATTAATATGCCGGCCGGATTCAAATTTGCACGGGGCATGACATAAAGAATGCAACAGCATTTAGTGCTTTAAAAGGAATTTTGTCAGCATCTCTGAATGACAATGTCATAAAAACCCTGCTGGAAGATAAAAATAAAATCCCTCAACCTTTCTCCTCTCATCTTCTAAAACAGCCTCAGGGGATCTCCGTCCTCCTTTAATCTTTCACACGGCTGCATTTAAAGTCATCCATGTTGGTGCCGGATAGTGTTTTAAAAGAGGAACATAATACAATAGGTGTACAGTCTGTGGCAACAAAAAGTAAAACAAACTATCACATATAAGGAAGTTTGATGCAAGTGCTCTACAGGATGCTTTTTTTCATATTTTCCCCAAAAGATGTACAGAATTTAAGGTATTCTTTTATCTCAAAAGGCTTGAAAAGTAGCGACAAAGCTTCTGTAAACGGGGAGTTAAAGATCTGTGGTGTGCGTAGGCAGCTCACCGATTAATGGCAGGTTGTCTTCAGTGGAGGGCAAAATGTCCTTAAGAATCAGCAGTAGGACGGAGATGGACAGGAGGATGGTCACTTTGAAGCTCAGCTTTTCTCCTCTGGCCTCACTGATGAAAAAGGAGCCCAAATCCAGGACCAGAAAATAGAACAGGGGCACGATTAAATTGATCACATAAAGCATCGGCTTCCTGGAGATTCTGATCTGAAAAACAAACAAACATATCATTTTTGAATTAATTGATATTACAATGAGTGTTTCTCAATGTGAAGGACCATGAAACGGCTCATGCTGTGTGTTTGAATCGTAGGACTGTAAACATGTCGAAGATCATTCAAATTCTTAAAGGACCGAGTCCTTCGTTAACAGGACTTTTAGACTCAGATCTTCTTTATACCTGTACCTAAAACACATCTTTTTATTGTACACTTGTATGTTTCACTCTGAAGCTCCGATTAAAAAGAAACTAAATAGAGTCAAACACACACTGTTGTCAAATGTCATTACAAACATGTTCCTACCGTGTATAAAAGTTTGCTTTGACTTCCTCCAACTTTGATTCCATTAACATACTTAATATCCATGTTTTCCAGTTCCCATTCTCCCTTTGTAACCATGGACAGCTCAGAGATGTTATTAAGGAGTGCTTCACTGTGGACTGTCCCTAGTTGTATGGTGTACGCTGTGTGGAGAAAAGAATATTAAATAAATACATGAACAATTTGAACCTTTTGAACATTTTGAAATCAGCACATATTTAATAAGGTGTCTCATTTGCATATTTAAACATAACATTTCAGAAAACTTGTCAATACAAATATTAATTGACCTAATAAAAGTAATTAACTGGAGGAGTTTCATAGTGATATCTATTAGTTCACATTGTTTACCCTATTCACCTGCTGTCTCCCCTTACCGTCTGAGTTCATGGAGGAAAAAGTGATCTCACAATTTTGGGTGTCAAAGGGGAACATGGAGACATTCAGCAGACAGGTGGAGGTCAGCCGCTGACGTGCGTTTGCCTTCACCAAACCGTTGGGAGACAAACTGACAACTGGACTCCTGGAGATGCTCCCAGTGTCAGAGGAACTGAAAAAGTAAAGAGGACATTCTGCTTTCATAGATTTCCCTTGACCTTCATTAAAAACAGGTCAAAGCACAGAGGTGTCATCCATATAAAGAGCTAGACAAACCACAGCAGCTATCACCAATGTTATGTAAGTGTATATTGTTGATCTCTCAATCAAAACAATAACAGAAGACGGAGTTTGGTGATGTTGTGAAGCAGCGTGGGATCATGGTTCAGAGTTTCCTAAATGCTGCTCGGGGGACAAGGGATGTCCCAGAGAGGATGTAAGCCGAGTTACAGCTAACGTTTGTTCTTGTTTCTCTGATAACGTCAAATCTATACGTTCAGGAGGATTTTACCAACAGCCGAATTATCTGCAAAGGTCTCCTTTTCGCAAAGACATACAAATCAGGTAAGTAAACTCGGTAAAACACTGAATAAAGCAGCTTTACGTTAAGAAACAAGCATTTCTCCAAAGATGTTCCGGGGACAATGGATGCCCCAGAGGATGCGAGCCGAGTTGCCGCTAACGTTTGCTCTTGTTTCTCTGATAACGTCAAATCTATAGGTCCATGAGGTTTTTACCGAAAGCCGAATTATCTTCAAATGACTTATTTTCTCCAAAACAAACAGACCCAGGTGAGTTAAATCTGTAAAACACTGAATCAAGCAGTTTCACGTTAGAAATCAGCGTTTCTCCAATGATGTTCGGCTGCTGCTGAAGTATGCTCAGTATGCTATGATAACATAAGATCCACACGTCCGATATCTAAAATTCTACGTTCAGTTAATATCTTTAGTTAAAAACTACCAAGATCTAAAACGTTTATCGTAAAAATGTGGCTTAAAACTGGATAAAGAGTCAATTTATGACGCATTTTCAAAAGGGCAGACGACGTTATGACAGGAGACCAAATTAAACTGTTATCTTGATTAAAATTACAGATTTGAAAATTGTTGAAAACATTTGGAATAATGTAAGTACACAACTCAACAAAACATATCACTTTTTAAAATGTATTTTATATTGCTGCAACAATATAAATAAAAGTGTATCTTAGGAGTTTTGTTCTACAAAGAAAATTATTATTAAAAATATTTAATATTTAATTAAATTAAAATGAACATGTTCCTCTACAGAAGTTTTGTTCTACCAGGAAAGGTATGCTATAAATGCACATGAATTTAAGTCATTCATGCATTGTAAGCCATGTATATTATAAAACAAGATTTCCAGTTAAACCAGACAGAAAATCAAACTTATTTACACTTTATAAAGAACACAATCATGTTTGTTTACAAGAAGACGCCACAGGAAACCTTTAATTGTTATTTACATTTTCTTACTGGATTTAACATTTGTCAAATGTAAAAGATCAGTTTAATGTGGTTTAGTTTATTAAAATGTATGAAAGATAAGGTCCACAAACTGCAGCTCTGTGATGAATAAGTACATACTCCTCTATGATTTCTACGTCTGGGATCCACAGTCTCGATCGAGGAATGCTCAGCACATTTATCCCACAAAAATCTGATGGATTCCAAGTTAGAAATTCATTTGTCCAGCGCTGGGAAAACAAAACGCTGGGTTTTCAAACATTTTATGACACAGGTTGATGAGTGTGTGAGATCGAAACAGACTTGACAATCAACGGGCCTCATGCAGGGAGCGACATAAGAACAAAGTTTCCTCTTATTTCTGTTCGTATCCACGATTTGTTATTATTTTGAGAATATAAAACCCCTTGTGTGTGTTCAGCTTCTGAACGTCTCACACACTGCTCTTACATGCTTTTAAACTTAAGTGTATTTAACAGTCCCTGAATGTCACCGCTGAAGTTCTTCTCACAACATTGTTTTGGCTGCATTTCTCTGATTCTTGGCACGTGCCAGAGTATTTGCACCTTTGCTAATAAACAATTCAAGATCTTTCAGCACACCTGGGTAAGAGCAGATTTGCATGGAAATCCAGTTTGGTGCATCTGGAGTTGACGTCTCTTATTTTTCTCTTAACAGAAAATGTGATTTAAGAAGATATTGCTGCACGAGGCCCGTTGTTGTTACCGATGGTTGGAAATGCAAATGTCATTATTTGGCAGCTGAACTCACCATTTGGAGCCCGATGTGACTCGTGACAGTTTGAGACTTCTCATCCTGCAGACAATCAGCAACACTGTGGTTCAGCATTCATGTGCATGTACAACAAGAACATCACTTTTACTTGGAAGAGTTAAACGCACATATGTTCTCACACATCTACACACAGACCGTTTTGTGTCACTTTCCCAGGTTTTAAGACATCTGTCTCTCAGACTTTTGATTAAAATAGAGGTGAAACTATTGAATCTGCATGATATCAATATAACATGTTTGTATTATCACGGTTATTGTCAATACCAGTATATTGTGGTGTATTTTGGACATGGTCTCCACAGTATCAGTTACTTTGAGTTCTGAGTTTTTATGCTTTACAAGTACAATACTTGAGTAAATGTACATTCCACCATTGCAAAACAACAAAACCAGCTGTTGATACAACCCAGAATGGGTAAAGTGCAAAATAATATATGTTTGGTGTCCCTTTAAAAACACAGATATTTAATGTATGCACTATAAAGACACTCACCACTTTTAAAATGCCAAACAACACCATGTCCACCTGAACGAGGGTCGGCGTGGTCCAGTTCTTCACGGGTCGCATGATCTCCAGAACATCGTTTGTTTCCGTCAGGTTCAAGTGCGTCAGAAGAGAAACGTATGAGCAGTCTGAAGTCTTACTGCTGGAAACACCTGCAGGGAAGGACACAAAGAAAAGCTTTTAAAGACGAGGAAAATATCTTCTAACATTAGTAAATCTAAACTAAAGTTGACTTTAATAACTCACTAATTAAAGCTAGAAAAGCGAGAGTCCTCAGAGCTGACATGGCTGTTTGCCTTCATCCCAATGTGGACAAACGCTTTTAAGCTGCCACGCGTGACGCATGAAGAGCAGAACAATACGGCTAAGAGACATGAATGATCGAATTACCTGCATTGTCAAAGCTACATATACGTAAGTCATGCGTGCACTTCTATTGTTGACCTGCAGCTGAAGAGAAAAGTCAACATATTAGTCCCATCAAGGGTTTCAGGGTGCACGCTGTTCTCAAACACTTGTGGTCAAGATGAAAGGTTGTTAATTAGAAAATATAAAGAAAGAAGTAAACAGCAATATCTGAGCTGCACATTTCAGTATGTTAAATAACCAGAACCGGAACACATGTTCTTTATTGTGACTGCAGACAAAAGTAAATATAATCACAATTTATAAACTTTATCTGCAGGGGAAGATCGTGTGACGAGATAAAAAGCTGCAGAATTCACTTTTATTCTCTTTGCAAATGTTATATTTCTGCATCTAAGTTCACTCTTAATCTTGTGAGTAGTGTGTTGACTGATGCATCTTAACTCGTAGAGGCCCGCTTTATTACTCTGACGATTCTTTTCTACATTAATCGTTTGTTCTATAAAACGTCCATCCCAGTTTCTCCTAATGTCTTGTTTTGTCCGTCCAAAACCCAAAGATATTCACTTTAATATGAAATACAAATTAAATCTCCATATTTGAGGATGAAAACATCATTTTCTGCCATTTCTGCATGAAATTTACTGAAATGGTTTCTCGATTATCACAATAGTTGCCAATTATTTCACTGTGGACTATTTGTTGCAGCTCTATTTATCAGCAGAGCGTCGAATAAAGATGTCGATAAAAAAGCTCCACAACAAGTTAGTCAACTTTAAATAAAGAATACATTTGTTTGATAATTTATAGATTATGAACTCTCAAATAGAATACATTAGATCAATTATAACTGTGTGGATGAAGACACAATGAATTCAGATACAAGCAGTAAATACTTACACGACATTTGACCCCTTAAAAATAAGAAAAATAAAACAGTTTGTTTCCCAGGTTAACATTTTGAATTGTAAGGATTCTTTAATGTAAAGTGTCTCTTTAAATATAAAAGCACATTATCCCTAAAACTGACACTTTATGCTCTAAATGACTTCATTTCTTTAAGACAAGACACTACAGGTCAATAAAGTCAAACTAATGAACAGATATCACCCTGAAACTTCCCCAGCTGATGACATGAAGACAATCGTTGAGCTAATGTCCATACATTTAATTAAAATGTGTTTTACTTTGTTGACATGTTAGAGTCAAAGGTTCCCCCCCCGCTCATACACTTCCTTGTTCCCTCCTCTTCCTGGAATGTGGAGGAGCTTGTATCACAACTCAAACTAGTTTCACTCCTCAGGAAGTGAGACTCACACAGTCGCTGGCAGTGAAGGAGAAATGGCGCAGAAAGGAGTCCAGGTGGACCGGGAAACCATCTCTTGTTCCATCTGTCTGGATCTACTGAAGGATCCGGTGACGACTCCCTGTGGACACAGCTACTGCAAGAACTGTATTAAAACCCACTGGGATGGAGAGGACGAGAAGAGAAGCCACAGCTGCCCTCAGTGCAGGCAGACCTTCACACCGAGGCCTGTCCTGGTGAAGAACACCATGTTAGCAGCTGTAGTGGAGGAGCTGAAGAAGACTGGACTCCAAGCTGCTCCTGCTGATCACTTCTATGCTGGACCTGAAGATGTGGGATGTGATGTCTGCACTGGGAGAAAACGGAAAGCCTTCAAGTCCTGTGTGCAGTGTGTGGCCTCTTACTGTGAGAAACACCTCCAGACTCATTATGATGCGCCTCCATTAAAGAAACACAAGCTGGTGGAGCCCTCCCAGAAGCTCCAGGAGAACATGTGCTCTCGTCACGATGAGGTGATGAAGATGTTCTGCCGTACTGATCAGCAGTGTATCTGTTATCTCTGCTCTGTGGACGAACATAAAGGCCACGACACAGTCTCAGCTGCAGCAGAAAGGACTGAGAGGCAGAGAGAGCTCGAGGGGAGTCGACTAAACATCCAGCAGAGAATCCAGGACGGAGAGAAAGATGTGAAGCTGCTTCAGCAGAAGGTGGAGGTCATCAATCGCTCTGCTGACAGAGCAGTGGAGGACAGTGAGAAGATGTTCACTCAGCTGATCCGTCTCATGCAGAAAAGAAGCTCTGATGTGAAGCAGCAGCTCAGATCGCAGCAGGAAAGTGAAGTGAGTCGAGTCAAAGAGCTTCAGGAGAAGCTGGAGCAGGAGATCACTGAGCTGAAGAGGAAAGACGCTGATCTGAAGCAGCTCGCACACACAGAGGACCACACCCAGTTTCTACACAACTACCCCTCACTGTCCCCACTCAGTGAGTCTACACTCTCCTCCAGCATCAACATCCCTCTCACATACTTTGAGGAAGTGACAGCGGCTGTGTCACAAGTCACAGATGAACTCCAGGACGTTCTGAGAGAGAAGTGGACAAACATCTCACAGACTGGGACTGAAGTGGATGTTTCACTGTCAGCAGAGCCCGAGACCAGAGCTGGATTCTTAAAGTATTCACATGACATCACACTGGATCCAAACACAGCATTACAGACGGCTGTTATTATCTGAGGGGGGCAGAAAAGTGACAGTAATGAGACAACATCAGTCTTATTCTCGTCACACAGACAGATTCACTTTCTGGGATCAGGTGCTGAGTAGAGAGAGTCTGACTGGACGTAGTTACTGGGAGGTGGAGTGGAGCGGGGGAGTTCGTGTAGCAGTCGCATACAAGAACATCAGCAGAGCAGGGGGGGGGCTTGAATGTTTATTTGGAGACAATGATAAATCCTGGGCGTTAGATTGTGACGATGACATGAGGATATTAGATTGTAAAAATAACAGTTATAGATTTTGTTACAACAAAGTCAAAACTCACTTCTTAGCTCCTGCGTCCTCCAGACTCGGAGTGTACCTGGATCACAGAGCAGGTGTTCTGTCCTTCTACAGCGTCTCTGACACCATGACTCTCCTGCACAGAGTCCACCACACATTCTCTCAGCCGCTCTACGCTGGAGTTGGTTTATATTCTTATGGATCCACTGCTGAGTTCTGTAAACTCAAGTAGACAGAAGTAAATCTCTGGTTCTCCTTCAGGGAGTCTTTTTCTCTCAGTGAGTAAACTAACCCCCCCCGGACTAAGTGACATGTTCTATGTTTCATATTATATTCCAGATGATCAGCTGTACAATGAACCTGAATAATAATCACAATATAAGTGCAGGAGGTTTGTGTGACACCAGGATGAAGTGTGAGCAGATAGTTTCCTGTGAATGTTGATCACAGATCACATTTACTTTGAACACAATGTTCTTGTAATGTTAACAGTGAAGTTGAACATGACCCTCATCCTGGGTGGGGTTTGTATTAAACATGTTAAGACTAAAAAGACTTCTTCCTTTAAAATGAATGTGAACGTGTGATTTAAGGGAAGCGGCTTCAGCTCTGTGTTTAAACTCTGAAACGTATTTCGTCTCCGTGTTTGTGCCGACGGCTGATTGTTGTGGCGTTTGTTCAGCTGTCACTCAAACATTGTGGGCGGTGCTTGACGTCATCAGTGGTTGTGTAATGTGGGACTTTGTTTAGGTGGAGCTGCTCCCTCTGTCTGTGGAGCCATGGAGGCTCTCACTGCTCATCATGTTGCTGTCTCTGCATCAACATGTCCACTCAATGTTTGATGAATATTTGTGTTGATGTATTTCTATCTTGTTTCTCTTCCACTGCATGTGTTCAGAGAGGAAGCAGCAGCTTCATCCTGGACACTTTGTTCTGTTAGAAAGACGTCTAGAAGCACATTGATGTGTTGCTGTTGTTATGAGGGCTTATAGAAGTGTACTTATCCTGATCATAATCCATCAGCAGAGGATTCATTCTTGTCTTTCACATGCTGACATTGTGCTCAAAGTGAACGTGTACATGAAGTCATTGAACTTTACTGATGTGAGAACAAAGTGCAGCTTCACATGATGAATAAACAAACATCAAGTCTTTTCTTCTTGTCTTCATTCCAGGGTATCAAACAAAGCTGACGGAGACAATGTGAAGCTGACCTGAGACAATAACTGAGCAAAGTAGCAGCACGTGGTGATCAGATGTTGTCTTATAGATCAGCTGTGAATATGAAACTACTGTATTACTGCAGATCAATATTATCACTACAGTAATAAGGAGACATGTTTTGTGTCTGTCGAGTGGGGAAATGAAAGAACGTACAAATGAAAGTCATGAAATGTGCAGTTTGAAGGATTTAAAGGACCTTTGTGTTGCTGTAGTTTCCCAGCATGCTCTCTGGTCTGTGTGTTGGTGTGCAGGAGGATCCAGGTGGAGCAGATGCATCAACACAGAGGGGTCAAGGTGCGTTCACTGACCTGCTTCAACAGTAGGAGCAGTGACTGTTGAACTGTCTGTCAGTCTGTGTGTGTGTGTCTGGCTCCACCTGCTGCTTCTTATTTTAATGACTGACAATCTGCATCCAATAACTTCTGCACTCTTTAATATTGAGCTCCACCTTCCAGATACTGCAGTACTTCTTCTGTGAAACACATCGACACACTGCAGCAAGTATTCATGTGTTCAGTGAAGACGAGCTCGAATGAACTCCTGCATGAAGGTGAACAGGCTCAAATAAACAGCTCACACATATCAGCTGACACTTCCCCACTTCATGACTCACATTAACACAATTATATGTTGTGTTAAAGGTGTTCTGACATGTGATGTTTAAATATGTAAATGAGGCATTATGTCATTAAATGTGTGTAATCTGCTACATGTCCAGATATAAAGTGAAGTCTGGATGAAGCAGGTTCAAAGTGTTTCATGTTGTTCACATGTCAAAGGTTTGTACAGATTCTGGATCTGTCTTTGTATCACTCCATAAATCACTAAATCCTGTCAACACACAGAACTTAGTGCATCTCCTGCATGTAGTGAGTGTAGCGTGTATAACATGAGCTGTGAGTGACATGTGAACAAAGCCCTCTGCACAAAGCTTCAGAATATAGAGAAGAATGAAAGTGGAAAGTTTGGTGTATGTAAGTGCTACTGAAGTGGAGATTTCTGCTGAAGAGTGTGAGATAAAGCTCCTTTAGAGAAAAGCTCCTTTAAAGATATGTATTGTAACATTCATACATGTTGTACACACTACAGGTGAACAGGGTCAAACATGTAACTGACAGATATCACAATTACAAGGTTTCTGACATTAAACTCCTAAATGTGTATTTTGGACGTTAACAATGTGTAAACAAAGCCTGGAAACTGATGAAGAAGAAGAATAAATGTCCATCTTTGGCGCTGCTCAGAGGTAATATCTAAAAAGGGACAGAAAAAGAACTTTGGCAGTAAAACCAGCCTCATTGTAAATCACTGGCCAAACACACAAAATACAAGTTTCAGGATTAGTTTTTTCATCTGTAACATAAACGATTGGATTTATTGATATCTTTGGACGTCCAGCCGACCCAACAGATGCAGATGAATGTAAAAGTCCTGGATACGTGTTGGCCCGTGTGTGACGGTGACGTTAAAGAGCGGTGAGATCTCAGGGGTAAACGTCAGTGGGCAGCTGGAAGTCTTTGAAGGTGTAGAAGGAGATGTCTCCGTGGTCCACCACAGCAAAGACCACCGGGACGTCTCCCCTCTGGAAGGTCAGCCGCTTGATGGACCATAGGTCCGGTACCGGGCCATCGAAACTGAGACACAACACGGAGAGAATCAAATGATCTTGTACGTTTTGTGAGACACAGACCAACGCACTCGATCCAAACTAAAGACGCCATATGTAACGAAAAGGTTTTACATTATTGTGAACTATTAATTGATCTGAAGACGGCAAATTGCATTCTGGGAAGTTGTGACAAGCATTTCTCTGTATTTTCTGAATTGTTACAGACCAAATGATTATTGAAATTGAAAAAGAAAGATGAAACTGGGGATGTCACGATTACCGATATAGTATCACAGTAAAGGAAATAAGACATTTAAATTTAGATTGTCGGTTCCTAAGCAACACAAGTATGGCCGTGCGAACAGCTGTTTCTCTTTCGCTCAACCAAACACGTACACACTCGACTTTCTCTAATTCGCCGAGCATCCTCCTCCCTCGTCGTTCCTTCTGCGTGCGTCCTCCTCCCATGTCGTTTGCTGTGCGTCCTCCTCCCTCGTCGTTCCTTCTGCGTGCATTCTCCTCCCTCGTCGTTCCTTATCCCTCGTCGTTCCGCGTGCGTCGTCTTCTCTCGTCGTTCCTTCTGTGTGCGTCCTCCTCCCTCGTTGTTCCTTCTGCGTGCGTTCTCCTCCCTCGTTGCTCCTCCTCCCTCGTCGTTCGCCGTGCGTGCTCCCCCCTCGTCGTTCGCCGTGCGTCCTCCCCCCTCGTCGTTCTTTTTGCGTGCGTTCTCCTCCCTCGTCGTTCCTTATCCCTCGTCGTTCCTTATCCCTCGTCATTCGGTGTGCGTCTTCCTCCCTCTGTGTTCCTTCTGCGTGTGTTCTCCTCCCTCGTCGTTCTTTATCCCTCGTCGTTCGGCGTTCCTTCTCCTCCCTCGTCGTTCATTCTGCGTGCGTCCTCTTCCCTCATTGTTCCCCCTCCCTTGTCGTTCGCCGTGCGTCCTCCTCCCTTCTCGTTCCTCATCCCTAGTCATTCCTCTTCCTCCCTCGTCGTTCCTTCTGCGTGCGTTCTCCTCCCTCGTCGTTTCTTATCCCTCGCCGTTCGGCGTGCATCGTCTTCCCTCGTCGTTCCTTCTGCGTGCGTCCTCCTCCCTTGGCGTTCGGCGTGCGTCGTCCTCCCTCCTCGTTCCTTCTGCATGCGTTCTCCTCCCTCGTCGTTCCTTATCCCTCGTCGTTCCTCCTCCCTCGTTGTTCAGCGTGCGTCCTCCTCCCTCGTCGTTCCTCGTCCCTTGTCATTCCTCTTCTTCCCTCGTCGTTCGGCGTAAGTCCTCCTCCTTCTTCATTCCTTCTGCGTGCATCCTCCTCCCTCGTTGTTCCTTCTGCGTGCGTCCTCCTGCCTCATCGTTCCTTCTGCGTGCGTCCTCCTCCCTCCTCCATCCTCATCCCTCGTCGTTCCTCTTCCTCCCTTGTCGTTCGCCGTATGTCCTCTTTCTTCGTTGTTCCTCCTCCCTCGTCGTTCCTCCTCCTCCCTCGTCGCTCCCACTGAGTTGGTGACAGATCAATGACCAATCACAGAGGTCTGTGTCCGTCTGCTGCACATTAATCTTTCATTAACACTGATGTGGAGCGTTTGGCTGCAGGAGGCGACGCTGCTAACCAGCACCGGGGCGGAGGGGGCAAACTCCTTCCAGAACCCCCCAACTCCGACACATCGCAGACTCTCCATCTGTCGTTAGTCCCGTCAGTTTGTCCCGGGACAAACTGACTATCATTTCTCACACATTTAGATACTTCCTCAAATATGTATTTCCCCGGTTGTGCCATGCATTGATTTAATTACCAAAACCAACGGGCCAGATATAATTGCCTTGAGCTTGACACCCGTGCACCCGTACACTATAGAATTATACACACTGTAGAATTATACTATTTTAATTCTGCTATTTTTATAAAAAAAAAAAAGTTTTAAAATGAGTAAAAACAAAAAACGTAAACACCTAGAAGTTTCTTTCTCTGAAACGGATTCTTCCAACTGACAGAAGTCTGGGACAGTGCCTAGGGGTTGGCAGACTGGGGTGGTGGTTCCCCTCTTTAAAAAGGGGGACCAGAGAGTGTGTGCCAACTACAGGGGTATCACACTTCTCAGCCTCCCTGGTAAAGTCTACTCCAAAGTACTGGAAAGGAGAGTTCGGCCGGTAGTCGAACCTCTGATTGAAGAGGAACAATGCGGATTCCGTCCTGGTCGTGGAACAACAGACCAACTCTTTACTCTTGCAAGGATCCTGGAGGGGGCCTGGGAGTACGCCCATCCGGTCTACATGTGTTTTGTGGATCTGGAGAAGGCGTATGACCGGGTCCCCCGGGTGATACTATGGGAGGTGCTGCGGGAGTATGGGGTGAGGGGGTCACTTTTGAGGGCCATCCAATCCCTGTACGCCCAAAGCGAGAGTTGTGTCCGGATACTCGGCAGTAAGTCGGACTTGTTTCCCGTGAATGTTGGCCTCCGCCAGGGCTGCGCTTTATCACCAATCCTGTTCGTGATTTTCATGGATAGGATATCGAGGCGTAGTCGTGGAGGAGAGGGGTTGCAGTTCGATGACCTGAGGATCTCATCGCTGCTCTTTGCAGATGATGTGGTCCTTATGGCATCATCGGTCTGTGACCTTCAACAGTCACTGGATCGGTTTGCAGCCGAGTGTGCAGCGGTTGGGATGAGGATCAGCACCTCCAAATCTGAGGCCATGGCTCTCAGCAGGAAACCGGTGGATTGCCTACTCCGGGTAGGGAATGAGCCATTACCCCAAGTGAAGGAGTTCAAGTACCTCGGGGTCTTGTTCGCGAGTGAGGGGACAATGGAGCGAGAGATTGGCCGGAGAATCGGAGCAGCGGGGGCGGTATTACAGTCACTTTACCGCACCGTTGTGACGAAAAGAGAGCTGAGCCAGAAGGCAAAGCTCTCAATATACCGGTCGATCTTCGTTCCTACCCTCACCTATGGTCATGAAGGCTGGGTCATGACCGAAAGAACGAGATCATGGGTACAAGCGGCCGAAATGTGTTTTCTCAGACGGGTGCCTGGCGTCTCCCTTAGAGGTAGGGTGAGAAGCTCAGCCATCCGTGAGAGACTCGGAGTAGAGCCGCTGCTCCTTTACGTTGAAAGGAGCCATTTGAGGTGGTTCGGGCATCTAGTAAGGATGCCACCTGGGCGCCTCCCTAGGGAGGTGTTCCAGGCACGTCCAGCTGGGAGGAGACCCCGGGGAAGACCCAGGACTCGGTGGAGAGATTATATCTCCTCACTGGCCTGGGAACGCCTCAGGATCCCCCAGTCGGAGCTGGAGGATGTGGCCCGGAGAAGGGAAGATTGGGGTTCCTTACTGGAGCTGCTGCCCCCGCGACCCGATCCCAGATAAGCGGTAGACGATGGATGGATGGATGGATATTTTTATAATGGTACTTCAGACTCATTTACATGAATTGATTATTGTACTGTAAATGCTCTGATTCTGTCTAATCTGTACTAATTGTTATGTTTTTGCTGTGAAGCACTTTGGGCTGCAATTCTTGTATGAAAGGTGCTATACAAATAAAGCTTATTATTACACTGAAACGTGCACATAAATGTGATAAATAACGTAAGCGTTTAGCTTATTTAATAAAAGAGCACCTGTTCAATGAAACACTGATAGCACTTTTAGTACACGGAGACGTGTTAAACTTAAAAATGCACACATAAAGTTGCATTCAATTTTATTAAATATATGGCTCTCAAGGAAATACATTAAAAAATATTTGGCTTTTTTGGCTCTCCCAGACAAAAAGGTTCCCAACCCCTGTTTTAAGGCGTAAAAAGCTCACTTTTTTCCCCCAGCACTCTCTTCTCAATAATACGTACACACAATCATCAATCTTTATTTTTAAATAGAACATGATATTCATACATCTTCGATGTGTGCGTCAAAGAATTCCACTGCAGCCTTGTACTTCGCCAGAACCTTCGAGTAATGAACCCATTTTCGAAACAATTGGCTGAAGTGGTTCAGTTCACAAAAGCTTCATTTGCCCATCACTACTTCACACACCTAAGCCATGCCATTATAATCACTCTGCCGGTTTTACATTTATTGTCCACTTGATGGCGCAGTAGAGCAAATGAAGCACCATGAAGCTTCGGCTCATGAGTGAACCAATTGGATGGAAAGCTTCAATGCTTCATGAAGCTTCATCTCGCCATCACTACTTGCCATGGCACCCCACATTGACAGCCCTCGCTGCAAAGGTTTTGTGCATGTTCGGGACGACCTACCTTTGTGAACAACTGTATTCTGTAATGAGCATCAGTAAAACAAAGCTGCGCTCAAGGCTCACACACAAGCACTTAAATACATCCTGGCTGCTACTCAGGATTTGAGGCCTGATATTGATGCACTTGTGACTCTAAAAGATGCCAAGTTTCAGGAGCAAACAGTGAGTAAGTAACTTAATGTCAAATGCTGCTTCACACACTTTTGCACGTTTTATATTTCTGTAAGAATATATTTCTGTGAAAATGAATACTTACTGTGGAACAGTGAAATATAATGTCAGTCAGCAGCTGCAGTACAAAGAGACACAACCTTTATGTATTTTCATGTATACATTATATACATTTACAAGGCAGGGGGAGAACTTAACCTTCTTCCTTCATAGTTCCCACTTTAGTAGACGTAGAGGCTGCGGCGAATCAATCTAGCAAACTTCTTGTTCAACAAAGCATTTATTAATATGATAAGACAAGCATGGAAAATGTACCCAGCTGGGTGACCATCCTGTTTCACAGCCTCCTCTCTCCGATACGGTCCCCAAACTTTTTCCTGTGAGGGCAACATAACTTTTCCCTTCTCTGATGGGGGCCGGGGTCAGTTTGTAACAGAAAAAGTGTGACGATCGCAGGGGTGCCTAAACGTAAACATTTATTGTTTTCCAGAAAGCCACACATAACCAAATATTAATAATCCTTTCCGGGATCTTCACAGAAAAAAGTCAGGAAATAACAGATGAGACAAAAAGGCTTTTCTTTGCATTGAACAAAAAAATAATCGTTTGACCACTGCAGGTTAAATATTGATATATAAACATTCTGAATCAATTTTTCTCTTACCTAACCTTTTCGCCATTATTCCGTTCTATTTTCCTAGTCTAGGATTTGCATGGCCAGACTGAAAAAAAAATCATAATGCGTCTCTGGTATTGTTCAGGGGGCCGGGCCAAATCTGGAGGCGGGCCTTAGTTTGGGGACCACTGGTCTAAATTAAAACACATATTTCAAGCTGCTACTCACAGAGTCACACATCTGTATTTAAACATCACAACAGGGATCGGCTGAACATCGCTGGATGTGTTTTGGGCCGATTGAGTCGTTCAACCAGTTATGCAGCAGAAATGATCCACCAGCGCCTACACTGGTATTTCTGCTTATTGTGATGTCACTTCTTGGAGTATCTTCAAATGCTTCATATCTTTAAAATATGTACAAACTATGTTTATGAGCAGCTTCTGGCACCACTGCACGTCGTCACACAGATTTGCACCGACGAATCTCAACGTCATGAAGTCGTGACGAGCGTGCAACAAAGATGGCACCAAAGACAGAAGCCTGAGCTTTCTGCTGCATAAAGAATCAGAGCTCTGGCTATGATGGCTTTCATTTTAGATCCATTCAAACAGGATGAAGCAAACAACAATGTCCCGCAGCCGCCCGGGGAGCTCCACATTTAAAGGGTTAACAGCCTCCCAAGAACAATTGTATTGGACTACAAAAGCTAAGAGACATGTTGATCACCAGCTGATGGGAGGATGGTTCATACATGTTGGAACATTCTTACACATGGCCCAACCCTAAATCACAAGTGCTATATATAAACATTACTGAACACAAAGAATGATGTGAGCTCCACCCTGGTGAAACAGGTTTCATGCCACTCACACACTCCATCAGGTAGAGAGCCTCTTCGGGGAAGAGAACCTGCTTGACGTTGGCAGAAAAGCCCATCGTCTGCCAAAACGTTCCCTGGTAAGAACAACAAGACACAGTATAATGACATGCTAATGATAGAGGAGGACGTGCATAAGGTATCAGCTTATCACAGAGTGTGTGTGTATTGTTTGTTTCACAGAGTGTGTGTACTCACAGCTGGAGACTGAAGCTCCACGATCTTCTCACTAGGAACCCATGTGGCCTTCACGAGGTTTCCTCTACAGTAAAATAAACACATATCTCCTGTCGGTGCAGAACAATCTGGACCTCAACACACACACACTTTACATTGTTGTCGAGGATGGACTGAGTCCTTCGTTAACAGGACTTTGAGAATCAGATCTTCTTTATACCTGTACGTAAAACACATCTTTCCTAAAAAATCTCCATATTATAGGATGAAAACATCATTTTCTGCATTTTCTGCATGAAATTTACTGAAATGGTTTCTCGATTATCACAATAGTTGCCAATTATTTCACTGTGGACTATTTGTTGCAGCTCTATTTATCAGCAGAGCGTTGAATAAAGATGTCGATAAAAAAGCTCCACAACAAGTTAGTCAACTTTAAATAAATAATACATTTGTTTGATAACTTATAGATTATGAACTCTCAAATAGAATACATTAGATCAATTATAACTGTGTGGATGAAGACACAATGAATTCAGATACAAGCAGTAAATACTTACACGACATTTGACCCCTTAAAAATAAGAAAAATAAAACAGTTTGTTTCCCAGGTTAACATTTTGAATTGTAAGGATTCTTGAATCTAAAGTGTCTCTTTAAATATAAAAGCACATTATCCCTAAAACTGACACTTTATGCTCTAAATGACTTCATTTCTTTAAGACAAGACACTACAGGTCAATAAAGTCAAACTAATGAACAGATATCACCCTGAAACTTCCCCAGCTGATGACATGAAGACAATCGTTGAGCTAATGTCCATACATTTAATTAAAATGTGTGTTTTACTTTGTTGACATGTTAGAGTCAAAGGTTCCCCCCCCCCCCGCTCATACACTTCCTTGTTCCCTCCTCTTCCTGGAATGTGGAGGAGCTTGTATCACAACTCAAACTAGTTTCACTAGAAGTGAGACTCACACAGTCGCTGGCAGTGAAGGAGAAATGGCGCAGAAAAGGAGATCAGCTGGACCGGGAAACCATCTCTTGTTCCATCTGTCTGGATCTACTGAAGGATCCGGTGACGACTCCCTGTGGACACAGCTACTGCAAGAACTGTATTAAAACCCACTGGGATGGAGAGGACCTGAAGTATATCTACAGCTGCCCTCAGTGCAGGCAGGCCTTCACACCGAGGCCTGTCCTGCTGAAGAACACCATGTTAGCAGCTTTAGTGGAGGAGCTGAAGAAGACTGGACTCCAAGCTGCTCCTGCTGATCACTGCTATGCTGGACCTGAAGATGTGGGATGTGATGTCTGCACTGGGAGAAAACTGAAAGCCTTCAAGTCCTGTGTGCAGTGTGTGGCCTCTTACTGTGAGAAACACCTCCAGCCTCATTATGAATCACCTACATTCATGAAACACAAGCTGGTGGAGCCCTCCCAGAAGCTCCAGGAGAACATGTGCTCTCGTCACGATGAGGTGATGAAGATGTTCTGCCGTACTGATCAGCAGTGTATCTGTTATCTCTGCTCTGTGGAGGAACATAAAGGCCACGACACAGTCTCAGCTGCAGCAGAAAGGACTGAGAGGCAGAGAGAGCTCGAGGGGAGTCGACTAAACATCCAGCAGAGAATCCAGGACGGAGAGAAAGATGTGAAGCTGCTTCAGCAGAAGGTGGAGGTCATCAATCGCTCTGCTGACAGAGCAGTGGAGGACAGTGAGAAGATGTTCACTCAGCTGATCCGTCTCATGCAGAAAAGAAGCTCTGATGTGAAGCAGCAGCTCAGATCGCAGCAGGAAAGTGAAGTGAGTCGAGTCAAAGAGCTTCAGGAGAAGCTGGAGCAGGAGATCACTGAGCTGAAGAGGAAAGACGCTGATCTGAAGCAGCTCTCACACACAGAGGACCACAACCAGTTTCTACACAACTACCCCTCACTGTCCCCACTCAGTGAGTCTACACTCTCCTCCAGCATCAACATCCCTCTCAGATACTTTGAGGAAGTGACAGCGGCTGTGTCACAAGTCACAGATGAACTCCAGGACGTTCTGAGAGAGAAGTGGACAAACATCTCACAGACTGGGACTGAAGTGGATGTTTTACTGTCAGCAGAGCCCAAGACCAGAGCTGGATTCTTAAAGTATTCACGTGACATCACACTGGATCCAAACACAGCAAACACACAGCTGTTATTATCTGAGGGGGGCAGAAAAGTGACAGTAATGAGTGAACAACAGTCTTATTCTCGTCACACAGACAGATTCACTGTATATCCTCAGGTGCTGAGTAGAGAGAGTCTGACTGGACGTAGTTACTGGGAGGTGGAGTGGAGCGGGGGAGACGTTCGTGTAGCAGTCGCATACAAGAACATCAGCAGAGCAGGGGGGGCTTGAATGTTTATTTGGATTCAATGATAAATCCTGGATGTTATATTGTGACGATAACAGTTGTACATTTTGTTACAACAAAGTCCAAACTCCCGTCTCAGGTCGTCCGTCCTCCAGACTCGGAGTGTACCTGGATCACAGAGCAGGTGTTCTGTCCTTCTACAGCGTCTCTGACACCATGACTCTCCTGCACAGAGTCCACCACACATTCTCTCAGCCGCTCTACGCTGGAGTTCGTTTATATTCTCATGGATCCACTGCTGAGTTCTGTAAACTCAAGTAGACAGAAGTAAATCTCTGGTTCTCCTTCAGGGAGTCTTCTTCTCTCAGTGAGTAAACTAACCCCCCCGGACTAAGTGACATGTTCTATGTTTCATATTATATTCCAGATGATCAGCTGTACAATGAACCTGAATAATAATCACAATATAAGTGCAGGAGGTTTGTGTGACACCAGGATGAAGTGTGAGCAGATAGTTTCCTGTGAATGTTGATCACAGATCACATTTACTTTGAACACAATGTTCTTGTAATGTTAACAGTGAAGTTGAACATGACCCTCATCCTGGGTGGGGTTTGTATTAAACATGTTAAGACTAAAAAGACTTCTTCCTTTAAAATGAATGTGAACGTGTGATTTAAGGGAAGCGGCTTCAGCTCTGTGTTTAAACTCTGAAACGTATTTCGTCTCCGTGTTTGTGCCGACAGCTGATTGTTGTGGCGTTTGTTCAGCTGTCACTCAAACATTGTGGGCGGTGCTTGACGTCATCAGTGGTTGTGTAATGTGGGACTTTGTTTAGGTGGAGCTGCTCCCTCTGTCTGTGGAGCCATGGAGGCTCTCACTGCTCATCATGTTGCTGTCTCTGCATCAACATGTCCACTCAATGTTTGATGAATATTTGTGTTGATGTATTTCTATCTTGTTTCTCTTCCACTGCATGTGTTCAGAGAGGAAGCAGCAGCTTTATCCTGGACACTTTGTTCTGTTAGAAAGACGTCTAGAAGCACATTGATGTGTTGCTGTTGTTATGAGGGCTAATAGAAGTGTACTTATCCTGATCATAATCCATCAGCAGAGGATTCATTCTTGTCTTTCACATGCTGACATTGTGCTCAAAGTGAACGTGTACATGAAGTCATTGAACTTTACTGATGTGAGAACAAAGTGCAGCTTCACATGATGAATAAACAAACATCAAGTCTTTTCTTCTTGTCTTCATTCCAGGGTATCAAACAAAGCTGACGGAGACAATGTGAAGCTGATCTGAGACAATAACTGAGCAAAGTAGCAGCACGTGGTGATCAGATGTTGTCTTATAGATCAGCTGTGAATATGAAACTACTGTATTACTGCAGATCAATATTATTACTACAGTAATAAGGAGACATGTTTGTGTCTGTCGAGTGGGGAAATGAAAGAACGTACAAATGAAAGTCATGAAATGTGCAGTTTGAAGGATTTAAAGGACCTTTGTGTTGCTGTAGTTTCCCAGCATGCTCTCTGGTCTGTGTGTTGGTGTGCAGGAGGATCCAGGTGGAGCAGATGCATCAACACAGAGATCAAGGTGCGTTCACTGACCTGCTTCAACAGTAGGAGCAGTGACTGTTGAACTGTCTGTCAGTCTGTGTGTGTGTGTGTCTGGCTCCACCTGCTGCTTCTTATTTTAATGACTGACAATCTGCATCCAATAACTTCTGCACTCTTTAATATTGAGCTCCACCTTCCAGATACTGCAGTACTTCTTCTGTGAAACACATCGACACACTGCAGCAAGTATTCATGTGTTCAGTGAAGACGAGCTCTAATGAACTCCTGCATGAAGGTGAACAGGCTCAAATAAACAGCTCACACATATCAGCTGACACTTCCCCACTTCATGACTCACATTAACACAATTACATGTTGTGTTAAAGGTGTTCTGACATGTGATGTTTAAATATGTAAATGAGGCATTATGTCATTAACTGTGTGTAATTTCCTGCATGTAGTTAGTTAACCCTTTTTTAGGATTTTGTTAGTTCCCGTGATTTGAATAGAAGTTTGACGTGATGTTTTTCAGAGCAGCAGGATGAAACCCCTCCCTCCTCTCTGACACCTCCCGGCTCATTAAACTGTAACAGTGAAGTCTCTCGTCTGGAAGGGGAAGCAGACGGCGTCACATCTAAACTTCTTTAACATGATATTTACGCTCTTTATACTTTGTTTCCTTCATCTGTCGGGAAATAATGGTGAGAAACACCAGAATATTCCAAAAGGAGTGAGACACTGCACAGCTGATCATTTCAGTATTTAAAATCTTTTGTGTTTCTCTCCACAGGGGCCGCGGACACCAACAGTGTCCTCCAAACACCTCCTTTCATCACCAAGAAAACTGGTGAATCTGTCGCCAGTGAGATCCACTGTTCACACAACGTAACAAATGCTGATGTTATTCTCTGGTACAAACAAGACGAACATAAAGCTCTGAAGCTTCTGGGATATCTGAATGTGAATTACATAAACACAGAGGACGACGTGAAAGGGAAAATCCGCTTTGACGGAGATCCCCGTAAACATTCACGCCTCACTGTTTCTGACCTTTCCTTAAATGACAGTGGTGTGTATTTCTGTGCAGCCAGTCGGCACAGTGCTGCAGATTCCCCTCACGTCAATACAAACACTCTCCTTCATCAGTCTGCAGAGAGACAACGTGCTGAACACCTGCAGCCTGTGAAGATTGTATCGACTGCTTTGACACCATTCTGACACCACACTCCTCGTGGTGTTGTATGAAATAAAGATTGTTTTAGCATTTTCTCTATATGGTTTGGAGCTGATATCTGCAGATAAAAGGCTTTGAAATGAAATGAACATGCCAGGCTGATATGTTACATCTAAATATATTTGAGATATTTAGATTTACAGCTGGTTAGGAAGTTAAACCGGTCATATTCCCTCTCTAATATTTATTTTATATTTGCTGTGAAAACATCCTTTAAACAACTTTATTCACCAAAAACAAGTTTTTCAACACATCAAAACGTTCTAAAGTACTACGCTGAAAACCTTTACTGAATGCATCATAATGTAAATCACTGCAACCTTTTGTTTTTACTTCGTTACTGCGTCCTTTTGGTTTTTAGCGTGTTCGTTCAGCTAAGATAGTTATACATACATGCTTACAACACTCCCTGTCGTCCCGAAGTAGGGTTGTAACACTGTGAGATTTCCATGGTTAAATATCACGGTTTCACGGTTTACCACCTTCTCTGGTCGTCCGGGTGCGAGTCTCATATGGTACCTGCCGTACTGCAGAACAACGAGGATCGTCACGTTTACAGAACTTTATAAAGTTACTGATCTAAAGTAAAGGTAATCTACAGGGGAGGGATTTACTGACGTAGGCCTGCAGTGCCACTTATACTCCACCTTTAATGAGCAGCTCACGTGATCCAACAGTGACACTCCCACCTGCAGCTCTTCAGTCTCTGTAACTATGACACTCAGTTTGTGTCCAACAACATGGAGATCATCATCAGGACACACCTGCTCAGATTATCACTGTTTCTGCTGTGGACTTCAGGTAAATTACACGTCATTTTGGAAGTCAAGTCAAAGAATACCATACAAATCCTAAAGATTAGCCGAGGTAACCTTTATTGTTAACACACAGGTCTAACTGATGGAAGCCATGTCACACAGACGGACACACTTTGGGAAAACCAGGGTGAAGATGCAACAATGAACTGCAGCCACACCAAGGGTGCTGGCTACTACCAGATGTACTGGTACAGACAGCTGCCAGGAGAAACAGTGAAACTAATCGTGTTCACAACAACTGGCAACAAAGATCATGACTTTGGAGATTTCAAAAAGGAGAAGTTTTCATCCACCAAGCCTGACGCTGAGAGCGGGACATTCACAGTGAAGGATGTGCAGCCGGAAGATAACGGCTTGTATTTCTGTGCTGTGAGTCAACACAGTGATACAGACACATGTGAGAGCTGAACAAAAACCCCAGACAGTGCACTGTTGGTGGTTAGTGAGTGTATTTATCTGCTGTACTGTAGGGGGACCTCGAGTATAATCACAGAACATCGTACAACACAGAGACACTCCCAGCTGTAGCTCTTCATGTCTGTGACGTGACGACACACTGACAGCGACTGCTCTGCATTTATAAAGCGCTTTACAACACGTCAGCATTAACACACACATTCATACAGTCAGAGGCTACCAGACAAGGTGCACATCAACTCCTGATAAACATCCTCGGGGGGTAGTCCTTTAACATGAATTGTGCACAATGACACCTCCCACCTGAAGACTGGGGAGGGTTTACTCAAAGAGGGTGTTGGGACAACGACTTCATTCATTGTCCCGACAAACAGATGATCAGATTTTCTTCAATATCACCAAACATTCAGAAAACACAAAATGCTCATCGTATTCCTTTGCTTTGCTCTTAACTGTGTTCTGGTTTCAGGTAATATCACAACTCTTTAAAGACATCTTAAGCTGTGTTTTTACATTATTTCCATTTTGATATAACTGTTTTTTTATCTACCGTGTTTATGATCATTGTTGTATTTTGTATGATTTGTATGAACTTCTCTCCACAGGTTCCTCTCTCAGTGACAAAGTCCACCAGACTCCAGCTGACATGTTCTTGGACAAACCTGGAAAAACAGCCACAATCAGCTGTTCGCACAGTATTGACAACTACAACAGCATCCTCTGGTACAAACAAACGAAGAATAATAATCTGCAGTTCCTGGGATACATGTTGACAACCTTTGGAAACCCAGAGCCTGGACTGGCTGTGCAGTTAGAAGGGAGTGCAGACACAAATCAGAAGTGCACATTAACAGTTGAAGGCCTGAACAGCAGTGCAGTGTACTTCTGTGCTGCTAGTTTACACAGTGCTACAGATCACTGCTCCTCCGTACAGAAACCTCTGCACACCTCATCTCATCTCTGCATTACAGCTGACGGCTCTGTGCATCTGGAATAAGACATTCTACCCAATGTGGTTGTTCTGATAGGACTGGAGAGTTTAGTGGGAGGTCCTCTGTGGAGAAACGTAACCTCCCGTTATAAAAAGCCGCCTCAGACACTCCTCATGTCTGCTGCGGCTGCTTCTCATGTTAACAGCATCTCTATGACGACTCGAGCTCTCATCACATTTGTATTCTCGTCTCTGTGGCTTCAAGGTACAAAGATAAGAACTAATATTTCTGAGAGAGGAAGAGATGGGTGCAGGTTTTATTGTTAGTGTGTTTCCTGACATGGACACAGGATGGACTATAAAACAGAGTAACACTAGATTTAAGTCAAATATTTAAATCTTTTTCACTGTTTGAGCTGCAACGACTAATCCTTCAGTCAATCGACAGACAAATAATAACAAACTATTAAAACAAATCCTTTAAACGTTTGTGTCATTTTTCACACAAAAAGTTCAGAAAAGGCTGTTTTAAATATGGAGACTTCCTGCTTTTCTACATTTTATTAAAGTGAACATCTTCAGGTTTTGGTCTGATGATCTTGGACATTTTTCACTATTTTATAAACCAAACAATGAATCTATAAAATTATCTTCAGATTAAATTAATAATGAAAATAATCGTTAGTTGCAGCTCTAATACCGTTTTGTCTGCATGCGATTCATAAAGCAAACTACTGTTAGCATTGAAAAGAAATCCAGAACAGGAAATATATTGACTTAGTAATTTGACACCCTGTAAATCATTTAAAAAACTTCTCCACACAGGTCGCTGCCAGGATGTGACCCAATACCCTGAAATCAGCTGGAGGTCTGTTTCCAAATCTGCAGAGATGAACTGCAGCCACAACAAAGATGTTTCTCATAACCAGATGTACTGGTACAGACAGCGTCCAGGGGAGAGCATCACCCTCATTGTCTACACAGTTGTGGGTGGACAGCCAGACTATGGGGGGGGGGGCCATCAAAACAAGTATTGAGCCATCAAAGAAAGCACAGAGGGGCTCTTGAGTTGACTTTTATAGTTCCAGTAGGTGGAGCTGGAGCTCAGGAAATACTCTGCAGCTCCACTCATCAGCACGATGGGATGTGATGTGGCTGGGGGAGGAGGAGGATGTACAGTCCACAGTAAACGGAGCCGCTCAGAGTTCATTCAGACACGAGGACATCATGTCAGCTTTATTCTTTTTATCTTGGCTCATTGGTAATCACTTCATCAGCTTAGAGTAATAATCAACTGGACAATTATCGCTAACTATTTTGATAATAGAGTTATCATTTAAGAAATGTTTCAGCCTCTCAGATATGGAGACTTCCTGCTTTTCTCTGTTTTATATCATAATAACATGAATAAGAGACTCTGATGGACCTTTGTCACTATTTAACATTTCATAGACGATTCATTTAGAAAATAATCTGCAGATGAACCCATAATGAAAATAAATGATCAGTTGCAGCCCTAATCAGGAATATTCCCTTTATAGTTTATAGTTTCTGCATCATCATCATCTTTCTCTCTTTCCAGGAGTTTGTCTGGGTGTTGAAGTTTACCAAACTCCTCCAGAACTTCTCCGAAGACCCGGAGAGAAAGTCCAGCTGGTCTGCAGCCATGAAAAGACCGACTACACGCTCATGCAGTGGTACCGAAGATCCCCTGGAGAGCGAGTTCTGAAACGCATCGGACACGTGAACTACAACAACAAACAATATGAGGACAATTTCAAAGAACATTTTAATATCACTGGAGATCTGAGCGGAGCGACGGCAAAGAATGTCTCTCTGTTTGTAGACGACCTGAAGGCCCCCGAGCACAGCGCCGTGTACTACTGTGCAGCCAGCTATGCACACTGACTGCACACCCCCTCGGCCTCATACAAAAACTCTGAAACAACTTAAGGGGGGGGTTTCTTGTCTTCAAAGATTCTCAGTTGACTTCCAAAAATGTATTTTTAAAACACCAAGTCAAAGTTGTGTCAAGAATTCGAGTGATTTACAGAGATTTTGTTTATTTGTCATTTATTTTTGAGTTTAAAAGGTTTGTGAGAAATAAAAAAAGGCAGCTCGCGTAAGCCGACCAATTTTATTTATTGAACAGGAAGCATTTATATTGTTTTGTTTAACTTGAAGTCCCAGAGGAATGAGAAACACTAAAAGAAATGAGTAAAAGCTTTTTATTTGTGCAGGTGTCGCATGAATAAATGTTCCTCGTCTCAGGTTTGCCTTTGTGTGTTTACATTATTGCAATCCGTCTATATAAACTACTTTAAATATAAAAACTCTATATTCTTATACACACACTTTGCTCTGCTTTCATGCCATCATTTGCCACTTCATCATCACACAGCGGACCTGAACAGACCCCTCCCATCCAGAGAGTTTACAGTGATGCTGTTAAACCTCAGTAGAAGCATCAGCTGGGTGTCAGTCACTCCGACAGCTTGATCTCATGTCAGAAGCTTAAACCTCTTGAACTCTGGGTCACAGTTTGGACACTAACTGCTTGAGGAAGTAAACATGATCAGTTTTCTCTTTTTTTGTTGCCTGTTAGGTGAGAACTTAAATACAATTAGCTCGTATGAATGAGGAAATGGCTTCATTTGGATTCCATCACAATGTAAATACGTTTTCTCTCTTCATCCAGGTGTTTGTCTGGGTCTTGATGTCCGTCAGTCTGCCTCTGATCTCGTCACAAAACCTGGAGACAAAGTGCAGATTTCCTGCAGCCATGATAAAACTGACTACAGGGTGATGCTCTGGTACCAGCAGTCACCTGGAGACACAGCTATGAAACTCATTGGACATTTGTACTATAAAAATGTCCAAATGGAAGAGACATATAAAGAGGATTTTAATATGTCCGGAGATTTAGGAGGAAATACAGCAAAGAATGGCTCTCTTATAGTGGAACCTGTAAAACAAGAGCACAGTGCAGTCTACTACTGTGCAGCTAGAGAAGCACGCTGACAAAGATCCCCTCTGAACTTTACAAAAACTCTGTACCATCTTTTCTCATGAGAGGTTTATAATAAGACATAAACTGCTCACAGACACACCTGCTTTGTGGTTGTATGTTGGTTTGATCTGGCAATCAGCTCATCATTAGCCAACACAACCGTGTTTCCATTTTTAAAAGTAAAGTTGTTTCAGGTGGGGAAACTTCAAACGGTAAAATGTTATCTGAAAGCTGCTGAATTCCACGTTAAATGAAGATTAATTTAACTTGATAAAAACGTATAAAGTTATTACAACAAACACACAGAAGTTGTAATTCCACAAATTGGCTTTAAAACCCGGCGCTCTGCCTGGGGGCTCGTCACAGACGGGAGAAAACCTGCAGCATGGGACCCTCGTAAAGTCTGAGAGCGTGACGTCACTTTAGCCGTGTAGGCACTCGCCGCTCGCTGATGTGTTGAGCATAGATCAAGATTCACAGGTTCATCCTCCTCCCTTTGTTCAGTGAGAGAAAACAGAAAGGCAGATTTTTGTTCCTAAAAGACAAACCGACTGAAAGAAAGAGTTTCTCAGTGTCAACTTATTCTCTGATTTACATCACTTCCTGTCCCTCCTCCTGATCCACAAAGCTGAGAGACTCTAGCTGGTTCTTCACATTCAACATGATGCCATCTCGTTTCATTGTTTCCATCATCACCGTCTTCTGGATTAAAGGTATTGCACATTCATGAAGACACTATTTTTAATTTCATTTGGAATTAACCCTCAAAAACCTTTATAGGTTGAGGAACTGAGGTGGAATATTTACGTCCACAAATCATTAATTGCTTATTTCTTGCCGATGTTCTCACAGTAGTTTATTCCAAGTGCACAACATCACAGGACTACTTAACATTGTGTTTTGGTCTCTTTACAGGAGTTTCTCTAAGTAAAGACAAACAAGTGTTTCAGACACCAACTGAACTGTTAATGAATCCAAATGTTGAAGCCAAGCTGAGCCTCACACATAATATCACGAGCTATGACACTGTTCTCTGGTACCAGCGCTCGGCAGGAGACACTTCCTTAAAGCTGATCGCCTACATGGCTTATACAAGTCCTACAGTTCAGCCATCATTTGAAAGCCGCTTTAAAGTGAGTGGAGATGGAGAGACAACGGCTCATCTTCACATCCTGAACCTGACGCACCCTGAAGACAGTGCAGAATACTTTGGAGCAGCTAGTATTACACAGTAATAAAGAAAGTGCCTCTCTCATACAAAAACCTCCATAATGATGCAGCAGATAACACCAACACAAACCACTGAAGCCATGTGACGCAGTATCCAAACATTACAGGATTGTAATATAGTCATACAGAAAGGGGCGACTTCCTTTTAATACACGGCGCTACAAACATGTTTAGATGTTTGAGTAAGGGGGTTATAAAAATCCAGTCAAATTCAAGCACTTTGAAGGTGCGTACACTAAACTTTTCTAGACAATCGAAAGTGACAGAAAGAAAAGAGGTTAGAGAATTCCTTTACACCCACAGTAAACAGTGTATACATCACTTTGTTTATTGTACCAGCTGTTCATATTAACTTTGATGATTTAATCCGGATTAATTGTTGCGCTAGCGTCTGGTGTGAGACGCCGGGAGACAAACAAATATGACGAGATCGTTTCATTTCAGATATTAAAAAGGATTTTTGGTTTGCATGAGTGATTGTGTAGCTTTAACACCAGGTTGTGTTGAGTTTCTTGTAATAAATACAATAACTCCTCATAAGTCACAAGAATAGTTATTTCACGTCAGAGTAACATTTTATCTTCATGAGAATCACAACTCTGAACAGCAGAGAGCAGTGGAAACACGCCGACATGACGGTTTTAAGCTCCTCCTTCGTTACAAAAGTCCAATAAAAGAATTCACACAGATGGATTTTCATTCATAACTTTGCGTGTCTGTTTAAGTCACAGCTAAGATCACCACAGAGAACATTATGAGGATTTAAAAAAGGTTTAAAATGTTTCTCATTCTGTGTTTTTCTTTGTCTTTGCTCTCAGGTAAGAATTATAAGATGTCATTTCTCATGACTAACAAACCTTTCTGATTACTTTCAGTTGGTTCCTACAGCTGAAGGAAAGTTACATTTATGACTTTATGCCAATTTTACTTCTTTACAGATCTGCGGGACTTTAATGCACGAGGCGTTTGGTAGATTTGACAATGCAAAGAAATATTCATAGAATCCTGCTTCACACGTCCTTTTTAAAGACTTTTGAAAGATTAATTTAAGACATCTCAAAACCAGTTAAGGTCTCATTTTAAGATTAATTAACTCAATGCCTGTTAAGACTTTTAAAATCAGAAATACTTTATTTATCCCAGGGGGGAATTAGATAGTCACAAATTTAAAATATTTATATAAACAAAATGAGTCCAAGTAAAAATGTGCAGATTGTACTACAATATATAACAATATGCATATTACAATATATACAGAAGTGTAATAATATTAATGCTGAAAACAAGATTCTTGCTTGAAATGTAAAGTGATTTGAATAATTATAATATATAAAGTATAATCCGTGTTGCACAGTTTAGATATAAGGATCCACAGGAACCCTGAGATTTCCTTTTCGTCCTCCAGACATTGTGTCATTGTCGCTTATGATCCAACAATCACCTGCAAATCTTCTGATAAAACCCGAACAAGAGAAAGCCCGTCTCGACTGTTACCGTGGAGATGACAACTACCCCTACATGTTTTGGTACCGGCACCAGTCAGCAGCGAGAGGTCAGCGGAGGGACATGGAGCTGATCGGATGGCTTTATTTTGAAAACCCAAACCTTGAGAAGACGTTTGAGGCACGTTTCAACCTCACCGGCCACTCGAAGAGCCGAGCTCAGCGTGAGATCTCCAACATCGTGTCAGCAGACGGTGCAGAGTACTTCAACTCCTGTGGCTCCTTTACAAAAAGCTGGTGGCCCACAGGAACAAACATGCACCTGCATCAAAGCTCAGCTGCTCCATAAAGTATGCTCCCCCCCCAAGACAAATATAAATAAATAAATATATCTAAATTAAACTGGAGGTGCAGGTTTAAGTGTTCATTTCTCCAGAAATGTGCAAAATGGTCCAAGGAATGTGCAAAGGTTCACAGTATGAAGTATAACAAGAAATAAAAAGAATATGAACAGAGATATAGTCCAAAGATGCATGTGGTAATGTAAAGCAGAGACACACGTGAAGATTCAACCAATAGGTGGAGGCACAGCACGTGGCATGAAGCTTTAAGAGAATAAAGTGATGAACTAACAGACCTTCCCTCTTCACCCCGAGCCTCATCTTCCTCACATTAGAGCCTGAAGATGTTTTCACCCGTGCACACATTTGGTTCTCTCTTCATCTGGTTCTCATGTAAGATTTTAAATTTCATCTTTAATAACAAATGAAACTGTGTGTATCATGTTTAGAATATAAATACTGTCTCTTTGTATGTTGCTTCAATGAGTTTCATCTTAAATCTGCTTTCTCCACAGGTCAGGTGAGCGCAGTTATATTTCAACAATCTCCTCCCCAGATCGTGAAGGACAGCACTGAGGTCCAGATTAACTGCAGTCATGACGATACTTCCCTCTCAATAATGCTCTGGTATGAGCACAGAACGGTCCAGGACAGTCTGTCTATGACACTCATTGGGTCTGGATATGACACCAGCGCCCCAAACTATGAGGGTCAGTTTGAACAACAATTCAAGCTGACAAGAGAAGACGCAGTGAGAGGATCTCTGATTATACGCAAAGCAAACCCTTCACAGTCGGCTGTTTATTTCTGCGCTGCCAGTACACAGTGATGTGGTTTAATGCCACCCCCTCACTGAAACCCTCATCTTTCACATGAGGCATTGCCTCTCTTTATACAACTCTCACTGAAGGAAGTTTCTCCTGCAGCAGAGCGAGCCTGGAGGATGTCGCCAACTGTGATCGGATTTCTCCTCATCTTGCTTCCATGTAATGTAGCGCTGCAACGATTAGTCAAATCGTCAGAAAAATAATATCCAATTTAGATAATTGACTAATCGCTAAAGTAATCTTGGATGCAAATATAGCAGAAACTGATGTTTTCAGGCGCTCAAATATAGAGATGTTCTGCTTTTTATCGTATTAAACTGAATATCTTCGTGTTGGACTTTGAGAAACGGGGATGGACATTTTTCACAAATTTCTCACATTAATCGAGAAATCGGCAGATAAATAAATCTATAATGAAAAGGTTCATTAGTTGCAGTCTTAATGTAATTAAATGCAAGAATAACAATTTTACTTGCGTTTTTTTACAGCAATTGATTTAATGTTCTTTTTCACCATGGCTTCTGTACCAACTACATTTTAAATCTGTTTTCTCCCCACAGATGGAGCTAAGAGTGTGACGTTTCAGCCGACTCATCCAAGAATAGTCAATGACAAAGCCAGGGTAGACATTAAATGCAGTCATAACGATAACAACCAGTATGCAATGCTCTGGTACCAGCAAAAAGAAAGAGGTCTGATGAATTTAATTGGATACAGCTACACTGGCAGTCAACCCAACTATGAGAAGCAGTTTGAAGATCGGTTTGCAATAACAAGACAAGACATTGTAACAGGAGCTCTGATTATTCACAGTGTGAATCTATCAGACTCGGCTGTGTATTTCTGCGCTGCCAGTACACAGTGATGTGGTTTAATGTCCCCCCCTCACTGAAAACCCTGCTCTCTTTTTTCTGTTGTTTTGCACAGAGAAAACATTGACATAATACAATACAGACAAAGCTAAAAAAAACTACTAAACAAATAAGCAAACTTCAACATGTAGCTATTTACAGTACAGCAAACTATGCACAGTACATAGAGGGCTGAGGTACAGTCAGGTAGCGCAAGAGTGTAGGCATGAAAATGTGTTAAATACTGTATGAGCATGTATTGTACAGTATGTGTTACACTATAATGTTAATATACATAACAATCAGATTATTTAGTATTGCAGTGCAGACTGTTCATAAGTATGGAAATTAGGGCTGCAACTAAATATTTTCATTATCGATTACTCTGTCAATCATTTGCTAAATTAATCGTTTGGTTTATAAAATGTCAGAAAAGAGTCCATGCCAGTTTGTCAGTCCAAAACCCAAAAATAGTCACTTCAATATGATGATCATATTTGAGAAGCTGAAAACAGCATTTAAAAATAAATGTTATTATGGAAAATGACTGATGATAAATCAATTTCAAAATCAAAATAGAATAATCGTTTAATTGACTAATCGTTGTAGCTGTAGTGGGAATAAACCGCTCTAATGTCAACTTTCAGAATAATTCTATACAATTTAAAAGAAATCAAGCTACAGCCTCCGATATAGGAAAAAAGTTGAATGTCGATTAACAAAAAATTCTGAATAAGATATTTGATTGATCCCTGGTGGAATTGGGTAAAGTCACAGTTGCTCCCAATTTTAGAAACATACATAAATTATAAGAAAAATAGAAATAGGTATGCAAGCATGTGTGCATTATACTACAACATATAATATGGAAGAAATACGAAATGTGTAAAACGAATATATGTATACTACAATATATAAAACAACAGTGTTAATTATAATGGGAAAAATGGGATCTATGATTAAGTGTGTTAGAATGCAAGAAAAGTATAACTTTGTTGAAATGTGCAGTATTAACGCCCGACTAAACCAGTGTTGCAGTTGAATTATTGCACAAATATACACAATGGAACAATTTCTACAAATATAAATACAGTTAGTTGGTCCATATTTGTTATAGTAGTTTTCATGTACAAGTATATTGTATTGTTTCTATCATGGCACATTCCTTGTAAGTGAATGACCCACTTTGGCAGTAAAACCTTATTCAATTCAGCCACACACGAGAATTCATATTTCACCAAATGATCAGCCTTCAAAACATAAAGAAAAAGATGTTTATCAAATTCACAATCAATGTCAAATCACACAAAAAAGTAAAAAATTAGCAGCCAACAACAACCACAGCTAGCTTAGCAGCAACACAGCTGTTAGATTAGCCAAATGTTAGCTTAGCCAAATGTTAGCTTAGCCAAATGTTAGCTTAGCCAAATGTTAGCTTAGCCAAGCTAAAGACACAAAGTAAACAAAGCCTCAACATCAATTTAGGATACATATTTTAGCAAAAGAAACAAAAGGCTTACCTTGGTAAGCAGTAACTTCCGGCATTATAGAGATGTGTAAAGTATTCGGGGGGAGTAACAAAAGGACAGGAAAACCCAAGTTCAGACTGGACAACCGTTGGTGTGAGGAAGAACCGGCGAACTGGACCTCAGCAGCAGCTCCGAGCGGCGAACAAGGTGCTTCATGGCCGCCCTGAGGAGACACGACTGAACTGTTGACAGCGAACTCGACAAAACTGTAATAAATGTGTTTGGCGGCCTTTCTGGGGGTTTAATAGACCAAATAATTCCTTTATTTGTGCTGGTGAGGAGTTTAACGGCCAGCACGTGACAGTTGAGGAGGGTAACAAAGTGGGCGGGACAACGTCGGGTTAAAAAGACCTTCGTGACCAATCAGGACCCACCAAGGCCACAACACAGGTGTTCGTCATGGATTAATTAACAGAGCATGCGTTGCAATTAAAGTTGCTTACTGTGCACATTCTCTGAAAAGGTGCATATTCGCAATATTATAAAGCTGCAACAATTAGTCCCCTAACTGATGAGTTTTACTTTGTTTAATGAATTTGAAAAACTCCCTTCTCCCCAGCGTAGTTTGTTGGTAAAATGCACCTGTGACTGTGACTCAAGAACATTTAAGGTGTGGCGTTACTAGGAAGCCACAATCTAGGAGGGAGGACAGGGAGGGGAGAGAACAGGGAGGTTGGAGGACAGGGATGTGGGAGGAGTCAGGACAGGGAGGATAGAGGAGGCAGAACAGGGAGGATAGAGGAGGCAGGACAGGGAGGAGGGAGGACATGGAGGTGGGAGGACAGGGAGGTGGGAGGAGGCAGGACAGGGCGGAGGGAGGACAAAGAGGAGAGAGGAGGCAGGACAGGGAGGAGGGAGGACAGGGAGGAGGCTGGACAGTGAGGTGGGAGGACAGGGAGGTGGGAGGACAGGGAGAAATTAAGAAGGTTAATATGGAGGACATAACAAGAAACTTACATTAACTAGAAACTAGAAAACTTATAAAAAACCCAGCATGACAAACTCGTCTATTAAAGGTACAGGAACTGTCTCCACAAAACCACAAAGCTGATCAGGTCCGATAAGGAAGCAGGTGTTAACATTGTAAGCCTTAAACGTCCCGTACAACATTATTGCCCTGTACAGAGTCTCATCTGTGTCACTCTTTGCTCAAGTCTGCACTTTTTATATTATTTAATTCTGTGTGAAGCCAGGATGAAAAGATGGAAGTATATCAAGATGAAGAGGTTAGCATACACTGACCTCTACAGGGTTCATGTGGGATTACACTTACATGTGGTAGTTTGACTGGCCTGTATTGACCTTACTTTACTTTTAAGCGTTATTATACTGAGCTACATATTTATGAAGTAAATGTGATATATTACCAATGATGAAACACATCCCCCCCACCCTGCTCCCCTCAGGGTGACGCTGCTATATAATACTCTTGGCAAAAAAAAATATTTGCAAAGATTCTTTTATCCAAAATGCAATCATGGGGTCAACAAAGTAGAGTACACTTAAATATGAGGGTATGCTGTACACTATGGGTGTGAATGACTTTGGTTTGGTTTCATGGGATCATTTTTACCCTGTGTACACGGTTTTGTGTACATGGTTTTATGTACATGGTTTTGTGTACATGGTTTGATGTACATGGTTTTGTGTACATGGTTTTGTGTACATGGTTTTGTGTACATGGTTTAGTGTACATGGTTTTGTGTACACGGTTTAGTGTACACGGTTTTGTGTACACGGTTTTGTTTACACGGTTTTGTGTACGCGGTTTTGTGTACACGGTTTTGTGTACACGGTTTTATGTACACGGTTTTGTGTACATGGTTTTGTGTACATGGTTTTGTGTACACGGTTTAGTGTACACGGTTTTGTGTACACGGTTTTGTTTACACGGTTTTGTGTACACGGTTTTGTGTACACGGTTTTGTGTACATGGTTTTGTGTACATGGTTTTATGTACATGGTTTTGTGTACATGGATTAGTGTACATGGTTTTATGTACATGGTTTTGTGTACACGGTTTTATGTACACGGTTTTGTGTACACGGTTTTGTGTGTATTTTTTCCCCTGGATTAGATCAAAGATAACTTTCCTGCCTCGGCTGATCAATAAAGTTTATTCTGTTTTACATAATGGTCTGAGCTATGCTTATAATGTATCATAGTGCAGTTACATTTAAAAGTAGGATTAAAAAGCGACAAACTATTCATGTAGTTTAAAGAGGATATTAATAAAAGGACAGAGAGTTGTGTTTTTTTTTTTTTTTCAATTTAGGGACGGACAGAAAAGATTACACAGAAAACTAATGCAACATGTCAAAGCATTTAAACTAAATGTTTATGTGCAACGCCTGTGCTTAGATCAGGTGTTAAACACTTGGGGGCAAAACAAATATTTACACATTCAGTAGCCACAGAGCCACATTAGTATACACTTTATATTTTGTTTTGGTCTCCACCAAGGAAAACATCTGGTCCTTTGGCTCCACTATTCATCAGCTAGCTGCACACTTTGTGTGTTTTTCAGGGTTTTCCACTGAAAACAGCTGCCTGCTGAGAGAAGAGCTGTGAAAGCAAAACTTAATGACCTTAAAGAGGCTTCAATGCTTCATAGAGCTGATTAAAGTATTAATTATCTGTGACGAGTGAAACCTTTCACATTACAGATGATTACGTTGTGAATGTTGCTCAGTGAACGTGTCCTCAGTTCAGTGATGCGCGCTGGATAAAGAGGTGTGACCAGCAGAGATGTCCCTCCCTCTAAACAGCTACAAACAAACACCAACAAACACATCTTTCCTTTTGCTTCCCTCTGTTCTGCTTCTTTTCTTAGCTGTCACAGAAATAGCAGCAGTCAGGTTGGAGCCCGACCTGTACAGCTGCTCTCACAGACAGAGATGGAGGCTGAGATATGGAGACTCTGGGTGGGGGAGGGAGAGGGGAGAGAAGCAACGAGACTTCAGGTTTTTGTCTGATGCTTTTTCACCGTGGGGACAGGGAGCCACGGTGATACAATCCTATAGAGCCGCTGTACAAAAACCTCCTGCCATTAACAGCTATTGTGTTCCTGCTACATGCTGCCTGGAGAGCAGACACATCCACATCTGAAGCCCTAGAAACTGGCAGCACACGTTGGCATTAAACAGTTCATTTATATGCAGGACATAATCTGGAAAAAGGATTTGAAAGTGATTTTGCAGTAATATGTGGAGCATTGGGATGCTGCTTTTACTCATGTTGACAGAAAACAACACATGTAGACATTATGAAGCTCGTCCTGCATGTTCAAACCTTCCTCATCCTCTGGATTATTACACTGAGGCTCAACATGCCGATTATGGAAACTTTAGAGACGTTTTGGTCGAGGAGACATTCAGTGTGACACTGGATCTGAAGCTTACTTTGGAAAGGGAACAAAACTCACAGTTTTGGGTAAGTAGCATCTGTCTCTGCTTCAGTTTACTGCAACTAACTTACAATAAGTAGAAAGTTGCTGTGAAAGTAAATGAAAAAACTGTTGTTGGGTTAGCGTTAAATAAAATAAAAAAAGTTGGAATATTGAGCTGCAGTAAAAACACTGTGACCTACACTGCGCCTGCTTACTTCGGCCAAGGAACCAAACTGACAGTTTTAGGTAAAGGTTATATTTTATATTTCATAAATGTGTCGTTGCTTTAGAGTCCAAGACAAACTGAAGTGTGAGTAACAACTTCAAAGATGATTCTGGTAGAGAAAGAGTTTCATGCTCAGTATTTCTGCACTGTGACAATGCAAACCAGGCTTACTTTGGAAAAGGAACCAAACTGACAGTTTTGGGTAAGTGAAGGATCTTTAAATCCATTAAAAGTAATAAGTGTTGTTATGTACACGGTGCATGAAGACACTTCATGTGCTTCATAGTTTAAGTTCTGCTCAGTGCTTTTTGATATTAAGCTGAAGCGCTGTGCTAATTACGAAGCCTATTTCGGCCAGGGAACTAAAGTGACTGTTCTCGGTAAGTAAGACTAAAGTTGAATGATTCACTGGTGTATGAAAAGGTAAAACAAGTTAAAGCAGGTCTGTTGTCTGGGGAAAACGTTTTGTGTTACATTAAACTTGTCAAAATAAGGCTGCAGTGCGGTACATGTTACGTTTAGATTTGAAGAAAAATGACTTAATACAATAAAGTACATTTAAAAGTAACTAAATGTAAAGTTTCAAAGTAAAAGCACATCGTGGGCTGTTTTGAGCACTGACCCAGTGCACTGTGACTCTGGTGCTAATGAAGCTTACTTCGGAGGAGGAACAAAGTTAACAGTTTTAGGTAAGTAATATACATGTTGTAAATACAGTATGATAAGATAAGACATCAGAATAAATGTTAAAAGTACTGTAAGTATGTCTTAAACAAACGTACTGTACTTCAGCTCTTTAAGTTTAACTTCTGTGCAGAGCTTTTTGTTCTTAAGCTTAAACACTGTGTCAGTACGAAGCTTATTTCGGACAGGGAACAAAACTGACGGTTCTCGGTAAGTAAGAGCTCTAAATTTCTTCAAAACATAAATTAACAACACAGGGTGTAATGCAGCAGCTGAGGGTTTTTAAACTAAAGGAAATGTGCATTTATTATAAAACTAAAAACTAAAGTTTCAAAGTAAAAGCACATCTTGGGCTGTTTTGAGCACTGGTGCAGTGCACTGTGACCCAGACTGCACAGGCCGACTTTGGTGGGGGAACAAAGTTAACAGTTTTAGGTAAGAACACATTTAAAGTTCATTAAATATTCAGCTATGATTTTGTTCAAATGTTTTGACACTGTAGAGATACTGTAAGGCTCGACAGAATCCAAATCTCCAATGTTTAAACCATGATTATAGCAGTTACTGGAATAAATAATCAGAAAATAGTCTTACAGCATTTTTACATTACAGGTCATTTTAAAGCATGTGGATATTAAACAGGTGAAGGTTTGCAATCAATGTAAAGTACATTAAAGTTAAAGCCTGGACATGTCAGAGACAGTAGCGTTGGAATGATCTCAAAGTGAGCCAGATAAAGAGGCCGTAGGAAGAGTTTTAGTAACAGTGGAAAGTCTCTGTGCTCCTACGGCGAGGCTCACTTTGGAGCTGGAACTAAACTCACTGTTTTAGGTAAGACTGTCAAAATGATTCAATGTGTATCAACATAATATATCAAAAGTCTTCATAGAAAATGATAAATTGCTACTGCTACCACTTTTTTAATCTTATGCTCTTAAACGGACTTTAAATCAGCAGTTTCACGAGTGTGAAAGTTAAAAGTTAAAAGTGTATCTGATAAAAGAGGACAAAGACAGTTTACAGCTCAGTGCTGAAAGGTTGAGCAGTTCTGCTGCAGCCTCGTATCAGTGTGAACAACTACGAGCCGGCTTACTTTGGCAGAGGCACCAAACTGACAGTGTTGGGTAAGAAAAGGATTAAAACAATCTGCATAAATGTTTGTTTCTCTTCATTTAAATCTTGAGTTAAGTTCAGAGTTGTTTCAATATCTTGTTTAGTGATTTGTTGCTGCTCACCTGCAAAAGAAAATGGAATATTTGAGATGAATCTCTTTTCTATTTGCTCGTCTATAGTCTGCAGACTTAATGCATTATTTTCAAATTGGCATTTAGAGGACGTCAAACATTTCCTCAGTTCAAATTAATTTGTTCTTCTCTGCACCAAAAAGTGATTTTAAAAAGTATATTTAAATGATATTAATGGTTCTATAAGTGGATCCTGTGATATAGTGAGTGAACTTTATGTGCACAGGTTAGTGGAAAACTCACAAATGGCATAAAGAATAAAATAAGATGTTAATTCAGGCGTAATCAGTTTCCACCTGCGAGTCAGCGCTGTGCTCAGACACTTATCCTGCTCATTTTGGAGAGGGAACCAAACTAACAGTTGTTGGTAAGATCATAACCATAACTTTCAAAAACAAGTATTTTAAAGAAGAAAAAGAAAGTTGAGTCTTGTTTCATGTGGCATCTGTGTTCTGGTGTTGAGATGTTCATTATAGACTCAGATCTATACGCAGCTTTAACTTAGTGATGCATGTTGTTTGTCCTTGCAGAAGACGGTCTTAATATCACCCCACCAACAGTGCAAGTGCTTCGACCTTCATCAAAGGAGTGTGGAAACGACGATGCACCGAAGAAGACCATCGTGTGTGTGGCCAGCGGATTCTACCCAGACCACGTCAGTGTATCCTGGCAGGTCGACGGGGAGGCCGTCACCACTGGTGTGGCCACAGACAACGCTGCCCTGCGGGAAGACGACTTTTACAAAATCACCAGCAGGCTGAGGGTCTCCACCAAAAACTGGTTCAATCCTGAAACAGTATTCACCTGCACCGTCAGCTTCTACAATGGGACACACACTGAAACGTATTCTGACTCTCTTCATGGGGAAGAAGGTTCGTTTAGTTTAAACTCAGAAATAAACCATTTGATCTTTTTGCATCAACGATCATCTGTCCTCATCTAATGCATCTCTTCTTCTTCTTCCATCAACGATCATCTGTCCTCATCTAATGCATCTCTTCTTCTTCCATCAACGATCATCTGTCCTCATCTAATGCATCTCTTCTTCTTCTTCCATCAATGATCATCTGTCCTCATCTAATGCATCTCTTCTTCTTCTTCCATCAACGATCATCTGTCCTCATCTAATGCATCTCTTCTTCTTCCATCAACAATCATCTGTCCTCATCTAATGCATCTCTTCTTCTTCTTCCATCAATGATCATCTGTCCTCATCTAATGCATCTCTTCTTCTTCCATCAACGATCATCTGTCTTCATCGAATGCATCTCTTCTTCTATCAACGATCATCTGTCTTCATCTAATGCATCTCTTCTTCTTCTATCAACGATCATCTGTCTTCATCTAATGCATCTCTTCTTCCATCAACGATCATCTGTTCTCATCTAATGCATCTCTTCTTCTTCCATCAGGAGGAGGCATGACGAGAGGTAAAGATGTTATTCAGTGTTTCTGTACACCTCATCATCACACAGAAAACATTTGGAGTCCTACATGAGCGTGCACGTAGAACTATTCCTCTGCATGTCACTGATGTAAACGTTTAACTTTCTGCAGAGAAATATTTGAGGAGCACACAGACTGCCAAACTCTCCTACGGTGTTTTCATCATCAAGAGCAGCATCTATGGAGCCTGTGTAGCGTTTCTGGTGTGGAAGCTGCAGGTTTGTTCGCCTGTCTCTGCATTTTACATTAAAAACATTGTAATATGTGAAAGAATGGAAGATAAAAAGAGCTGTGCTTTCTGTCTGTTGCAGAGATCAGCTGGGAAGCAGAACCACTGAGAGCTGAGAGCTGAACAATAGATGTTGGACCTCAATAATGTTGGTTTCTGGAAAATGTTACATATTCACAACAGCTAAAATAGATTTCCAGTTTTATGCATATTCTTGCTGAAGCTAATTAGCAAATACTTTGCATCACATCTTTAAAATACTTATAATTGATTTTGTATCGCTTGTTTGCTAAATTTCCTTTTCAATAAAGTGTTAAAAGATCTCAATCACGTGTTTTCATTCATCTGTACACAGTGAAACTATTTAATTTCAGTTGATATCCAAACACATGATGCTCTCACATCTCACACTGATCATCACTTCTTCCACAGACAGCGTGAGGTATTTTTATCTGCTCGTCTGTCTGTCTCTTTTCTGAGAAATCACTTTCTCACCTTCAGAAAGTTGAAACATCTTCACAAGTTTTTCCAACGAGCAACTGAAGTGACTAAAGTTCTCCAGTTTCATTTGATTAATAAGTTCCACAACATGAAACACTTTGAACCTGCTTCATCCAGACTTCACTTTATATCTGGACATGTAGCAGATTACACACATTTAATGACATAATGCCTCATTTATATATTTAAACATCACATGTCAGAACACCTTTAACACAACATATACTTGTGTTAATGTGAGTCATGAAGTGGGGAAGTGTCAGCTGATATCTATTCGTTAAATATTCCCCCTGTTCCCTGCAGTGTCTCCTCTTAAGTCATATCGAGGTTCTCCACAAGTGCACAAGTGAGAGAAGAGTATGACGGTTTACATTCTCTTCAAACACCGTGAGTAGGAAAGTAAATGTAAGAGTGAGTGTAGCACACAACAGGAAGTCAGCGCTCTCCTGTGTGCAGAAGAAGGTCAGAGCTGTTGTTGGTGAGCAGAGCGAGGGCAGAGGAGA
This sequence comes from Cottoperca gobio, assembly GCF_900634415.1. Taxonomy (NCBI): domain Eukaryota; kingdom Metazoa; phylum Chordata; class Actinopteri; order Perciformes; family Bovichtidae; genus Cottoperca; species Cottoperca gobio. The sequence continues at coordinate 1,812,749 of NC_041362.1, forward strand.
GGATGTGGTCACAGAGCAGCCTGCAGATCCTTCTCTGTGCTCAGAAACTTTACCACAACCTCCGGCTCGCAGAGTGCAGCTGCATCTCTGCACCGCTGAGCAAACAGCTGGAGAACAAACTGTGTCAACTGAAGCTACAGTCAACAGAAATGTGTCTCACACAACAGCTGTTCATGTGCTGCAGAAATATGAATGTGAATGTTTTTATGTTACAGTCGATAAGAGACGTAAAATCTAAACCATCACCAGTAATACAAAAAAAGAAAATAATAAAAACTGAGGGTTTCTTTATAATCTCCTTTCAGTGGTGGAATGTACTTTATTTTAATTCCATTTTACTACATTTTGCAGGCATATGTATTTTACTGAACTACATTTATCTGACAGATTTAGTTACTTTGCAAATTAAGATTTTTGCAAACAAAACATGAAGAGCTTATGAATTATCAATTAAACTACTGCACTCAATAAATACAAAACAATTGATTGACAGAAGACTCTCGAGTATTGAGTATTCTTTCACAGTTGTGTTATTAAAACCTTCAGCAGCTAATCTAATACATTAAAATGCTCATGCACAGATAAATACCTTTATACATGGAGAGGTTCAGTAGTGATTGTGATAATACGTAAAAGAGACTTAGTTAAAGATGAACAATAATAATAATAATATTAATACAAACAAATAGAAATGCAATAGCTAGCAATACCGATATCAAAAATTGAATTAGAAATTAATTACTTATAAAAAGTAAAATAATATATAATAAATGAGTGCTACTGAGTACTTCTACTTTTAACACTTTAATTGACATTTTCCTGATTATACTTACATACTTTTACATAAATAACTTTACATATGCAGGATTTTTATTTGTACCAGTACTGTGTATATTATAGTATACTGTGTTGTATTAGTACTTTTACAAAAGGATGTAAATACTTCCTTCACCACTGTCTTCTTCATAAATAATCTTCATGCCAACCACTACATACAGTAAGACAATGCGACCATTTACGAAATGTTTCTGTATAAACTTTTCTCCATCACATTGAATCAGTGAAGAGCCCAGTGGGACTCACACTGAGGACTTTCTACTTTCTCCATTTGTTCCCTTGAAAAACATGTTTGTGCTAAAAACAAGTCACATAAACAGGAAACGATGCGTGCGAGACCGCAACAGAAACATCTGTGAGCTCGATGATCATATCTCCTCCTGCAAACCCTGATATTTATAAAGTGTTGTTTCCACCCTTGTGTTTGAAAATAGAATTCTGCACCCTCTCTGTATTATCTGTAAAGTCTCAGAAAAAGAAAAAGCAGCCGTACATTTAAAGACTATCATCTTATGGGTTTACAATAAAAGGTAATAGCAAATGCAGGGCAACAATTAAATGTTCTTTTTGCATAAACCATATTTCAAGATGTAAACTCGGTGAGTAATATGCAATCTGAGATACAATAAGTGTTCCCTGATAAATTTGACATTTTCATATTGACATGAGGCTTAAGTGCTGATATAGTGAATCAACTAAATGTACTCGACTAGTATAATAATTAATAATATATATTCATTTGATAATCACACACACACACACACACACACACACACACACACACACACACACACACACACACTGCTAGATCTAAAGGTTCTTGTTTCATGGAAATTCCAGTAGCTTAATTAAAAATAACTCAAAATAAATGTGGGGGGGCAGATGTGTAATGTCATATGTCTTTTAAGCTACTGGATGCCTAAATTTCCCTCAGGATCAATAAAGTATCTATCTATCTACATTAGTGCATTATTATCATGTTTAGAGCAAAACAGCAAAACAGCAAAACAGCAAACTGCAAACTGCAAACTGCAAACTGCAAACAGCAAACTGCAAACTGCAAATGGCAAACTGCAAACTGCAAACTGCAAACACGTCCCGGTCTTTATTGAGAGTAGCCACACGTTATAGGATGTTTGAATACGAGGCTGGTAGGTCTCTCTTTGTCCATTTTAAACTCTTTGAATGCAGATAACACTTTGATTACAATGAAACAAGAACCTGTACATCTAGCAGATTCTAATGTCTGTATTTCATTGATACAAAGACAACACAGGTTTTATAAAAAAAACATTTCTTTATTTTATTTAAATGAGTGGAGTTCTCCCCTACTGGCAATTCGAGAGAATGCAGCTTTAAGGCATTTCTGCATTGGCTTCCCTTTTCAGACTTTGCCATCACTTTACAGTTTGCCGCTTGCTTTGAACACGCAAAGAGCTATTTTAAAGAACGCTGCCATCATGAACTGGGCCATCAACGAATATGTCCACACTGGTGGTCACAGAACAGAATAAAACACTTTCCTGTCCAAGTAGAACTGAGCAAGATGACCCTGTTGATGAGCCTGATTATTTTGTGTGCGAGCCTGTAGATGAACGTGAGATGCCAAACCCTCTGTAGAAGACACAGTAAAAAGTTGCACTTGCAGGACAAAACAGGAGCACTAGAACCTCGAGGTCCTGACCCCAGGCTCAGCCATGGTCAAATGGAGAGCGGAGGATGTGAACAGAAGTCTGGTCTAAGGTCACTTTAACCATCAAAGTATAAGGCCAAGACAGGAAGTTGATAAAAGCTGTTTTATGAAGAGTATTTTGGAGAAGTATTTTCAATAGTCCAAAAGTGTTTTTTAATTTTGCCGATAAGTTCACTATACAGTCTACTATATAGAACTGGCTAGAAAGTGAGGAGTGAATGATTCTGGACACAGCCTGTGACTTTGTTCACTTTTCTTCAGTCTAAGCTGCACAGTCTATACTTGGCTGTTGAGTGTTAGCATGTTGACGTGTATGTACGCCTTCATGTAATGTATGTAAAGAGTATCATGTGTTTATCATGATACCAAAGATGTGATTAACACTCACCCTGGACTCTGAGCTGCAGCCGTCTGTGCTGCTGAGTGGAGGCTGTGCATGTGCAGACAGCAGAGTGTGCAGACTTCAGCTGGACGATCAGAGCACCATCTGCTGGATAAACCTGCAACAGACAGTCAGCTGTAACACAATGAAGCACAAAGCAGAGAACTTGACTTCAAGTATTATGCCTTTGAATCACCATCAGACATGAGAGCAGAATTTGATTCCACTTACTAAGCATTCTTTACAATATGGCTGCCACTACAGTAACGATTATTTTCATTCTTGATTAATCGTTTAAAATAGTCTTAAATGGCAGAAAATAGTGGAAAATGTCCATCCTGGTCTCTTCAAATCTTGCTTGATTAATCGATTATCAGAATAGTTGGCAATTATTTTCCTGTTGCTCGACTTATCTTTGCAGCTCTACATTATAACTGCATCAAGTCTGCCGTTGTAAATATAAACAAGATAATGTGCAGGTCATTTCCAGAGAGACATCCAATTGTCTATTGGAGGCGTTTTCCTAAATAACTAAAGAGCTAACTTAAAAGATAAATCAAGTGATGCATTTTTAGTTTCACAAATCCTATGAAGTTACCATCAGCCATCGTTTAAAGTTAAACTTCAAAGCTTTTACTCTGAATGCACCAGCATTATTCTTCTCAGCAGCAGGGGGAGACATACTTCACAAATAAACAAATAAAAACAAGGATAACAACTTGCACTCTAATAGAAAAAATCAACACATTGCTGATGAAGGTGACTGTGATGAAGATACAGAAGAACTGACACCTCCCCTGTTCATTAAACTGTAACAGTGATGTGCTTTCGTCTACAGGAGCGGCGCTGACAGGACGTGAACAGAAAGCTGATGTGTCACACAGTCTCTAACATGTTGTCAATGGTCTTCATATTTCACTTCTTTCATCTGCCATGGATTAAGGGTGAGAACAAATATTCTAGTAGTAATAGTGTAGGAAGCTGCAGAACTAATGAATAATATCTAAAATGTTTGTTTCTCTCCACAGGGGCCTCGAACACCAACAGTGTCCTCCAAACGCCTCCTTTCATTCTCAAGAAAACTGGTGAATCTGTCACCAGTGAGATCCACTGTTCACACAACGTAACAAATGCTGATGTTATTCTCTGGTACAAACAAGACGAACATAAAGCTCTGAAGCTTCTGGGATATCTGAATGTGAATTTCATAAACACAGAGGACGACGTGAAAGGGAAGATCCGCTTTGACGGAGATGCCCGTAAACATTCACGCCTCACTGTTTCTGACCTTTCCTTAAATGACAGTGGTGTGTATTTCTGTGCAGCCAGTCGGCACAGTGCTGCAGATTCCCCTCACGTCAATACAAACACTCTCCTTTATCAGTCTGCAGAGAGACAACGTGCTGAACACCTGCAGCTTTGAAGATTTCATGGACTGTTAACAGTGAACCCACTCTAAGGACAAAACTATTGAAAACACACTAAATGTCACACACTGTCACATATATACAGTAGATTGTTAAGCTTTTGGTCAGTGACTTCCATCAGGGAAATTGACGATGATCCCCCATCAGCTTCCAGCTCTGCCTCAACCATAGAGGGCGTGTTAGTCGGATTCAGGAGTTCCTCAAAGTGCTCCTTCCAGCGGCCGATAACCTTCTCAGTTGAAGTCAGCAGGGTCCCACCCTTGCTGTACACAGCTTGGATGGTTCCTCGCTTCCCCCTCCTGAGGTGCCGGATGTTATGTTAGCTAATTAAAAAATCACATTGTTGCCACTTTGCATTGAAAGGAGCCAGTTGAGGTGGTTCATCTAGTAAGGAGCCACCTGGGCGCCTCCCTAGGGAGGTGTTCCAGGCACGTCCAGCTGGGAGACCCCGGGGAAGACCCAGTAAATCCAGTAAATAGTGAATGTCTATCAGTTTCTCAAAGTCCAAGGTGATGTCTTTAAATGTTTTGTTTTTGTTTGTCCACACCTTAACATTTTTCACTTTAATATAATAATAAAAACATATTTGCGGGGTTGAAAACAGCATTTTCTGCTTTTTGTTTCATGAAAGATTACAATTAATCAAATAAGAAAATAGTTTGCTATTATGTTTTTGTCAATCGATTCATCGTTGCAGCTCTAATTGTAACATAACTGAATACTGTACATCACATGATCATCAGCTTCTCAGCGTTACTGATCAGTGTTAAAGTTAATATACTGTGATGTACTGCAGGCGGACCCCCAGTACAACTAATATTACCTATACTCCACTGTAGAATACTGAAGACTCTGATACAGCTCACAGGATCTTCTCACACATTGCAGTGACACTCCCACCTGCAGCTCTTCATATCCACTATAAGAGTCTCTGGGGGTTTCTGTGAGACAGAACATGGATGTAATCATCATTAAACGAAGCTTCCTCAGATTGTCCATCTTTTTGCTGTGGACTTCAGGTAATTTACAATAGAAATCAACTGTGGGCTGCTTTATAAATACACATTAACATGAACTTATTTTAATGTTATTATAATTTAGAATTATGTTGATGTTGATGCTTCCATAGGATTTATGAAGAATTTAACAACAAAGGTTCATCATGGTAACCTTTATAGTTAACACACAGGTCTAACTGATGGAAGCCATGTCACACAGACGGACACACTTTGGGAAAACCAGGGTGAAGATGCAACAATGAACTGCAGCCACACCAAGGGTGTTAGCTTCTACCAGATGTACTGGTACAGACAGCTGCCAGGAGAAACAGTGAAACTAATCGTGTTCACAACAGCTGGCAACAAAGATCATGACTTTGGAGATTTCAAAGAGGAGAAGTTTTCAGCCACCAAGCCTGACGCTGAGAGCGGGACATTCACAGTGAAGGATGTGCAGCCGGAAGATAACGGCTTGTATTTCTGTGCTGTGAGTGAACACAGTGATACAGACACATGTGAGAGCTGAACAAAAACCCCAGACAGTGCACTGTTGGTGGTTAGTGAGTGTATTTATCTGCTGTACTGTAGGGGGACCTCGAGTATAATCACAGAACATCGTACAACACAGAGACACTCCCAGCTGTAGCTCTTCATGTCTGTGACGTGACGACACACTGACAGCGACTGCTCTGCATTTATAAAGCGCTTTACAACACGTCAGCATTAACACACACATTCATACAGTCAGAGGCTACCAGACAAGGTGCACATCAACTCCTGATAAACATTCTCTCACACACACACACACACACACACACACACACACACACACACACACACACACACACTGCTAGATCTAAAGGTTCTTGTTTCATGGAAATTCCAGTAGCTTAATTAAAAATAACTCAAAATAAATGTGGGGGGGGGCAGATGTGTAATGTCATATGTCTTTTAAGCTACTGGATTCCTAAATTTCCCTCAGGATCAATAAAGTATCTATCTATCTACATTAGTGCATTATTATCATGTTTAGAGCAAAACAGCAAAACAGCAAAACAGCAAACTGCAAACTGCAAACTGCAAACTGCAAACTGCAAACAGCAAACTGCAAACTGCAAACTGCAAACAGCAAACTGCAAACTGCAAACTGCAAACACGTCCCGGTCTTTATTGAGAGTAGCCACACGTTATAGGATGTTTGAATACGAGGCTGGTAGGTCTCTCTTTGTCCATTTTAAACTCTTTGAATGCAGATAACACTTTGATTACAATGAAACAAGAACCTGTACATCTAGCAGATTCTAATGTCTGTATTTCATTGATACAAAGACAACACAGGTTTTATAAAAAAAACATTTCTTTATTTTATTTAAATGAGTGGAGTTCTCCCCTACTGGCAATTCGAGAGAATGCAGCTTTAAGGCATTTCCGCATTGGCTTCCCTTTTCAGACTTTGCCATCACTTTACAGTTTGCCGCTTGCTTTGAACACGCAAAGAGCTATTTTAAAGAACGCTGCCATCATGAACTGGGCCATCAACAAATATGTCCACACTGGTGGTCACAGAACAGAATAAAACACTTTCCTGTCCAAGTAGAACTGAGCAAGATGACCCTGTTGATGAGCCTGATTATTTTGTGTGCGAGCCTGTAGATGAACGTGAGATGCCAAACCCTCTGTAGAAGACACAGTAAAAAGTTGCACTTGCAGGACAAAACAGGAGCACTAGAACCTCGAGGTCCTGACCCCAGGCTCAGCCATGGTCAAATGGAGAGCGGAGGATGTGAACAGAAGTCTGGTCTAAGGTCACTTTAACCATCAAAGTATAAGGCCAAGACAGGAAGTTGATAAAAGCTGTTTTATGAAGAGTATTTTGGAGAAGTATTTTCAATAGTCCAAAAGTGTTTTTTGCGCTTTACAACACGTCAGCATTAACACACACATTCATACAGTCAGAGGCTACCAGACAAGGTGCACATCAACTCCTGATAAACATTCTCTCACACACACACACACACACACACACACACACACACACACACACACACACACACACACACACACACACACACACACACACACAGGAGCATTTTGACAGACTGGAGCTTACATAAAACAATAATTGCATTATGAACAACAGATACATTCATACATTTGTCTCTCTGTCTGACATTTGATTGACAGCTGCAGTTACTTTTCAGACTTTGCTCTGCGGGAGTAAAAAGTAATGAAGCGTTTTGTCTGAAGTTCTTCTGATTCTCACGTGAGCAGATGGACGTCTCTGTGTTTTCGGACGGTGCAGAGAGGCTGATGAAGGTGTGGTCGATGGTGCTGACGGAGATGCTGTACTCCTCCACTTCAGCTCTCAGGCAGTCAAAGAAGGTCATCACTGAGGCTCAACATGTCACAATATCGTTTTCACAATCACACAATTGGTTTTGTTAAGTTTTCACATACAAGGAATTTGTTTTGGTGCAAACATGAACACAGTAAGAGAAACAAATAAATAATAATAAGAGCAAAATAAAGGAGAAATATTATAAAACGTATAAAATCAAAGAATGTGTAGATAAATATATAAAAAATAAAATACAATAAGAATATGAGAAATGACTGTGTCAGTATATCTGAACTAAAGTGTTAATATTGTGCAGAAATGTGCACAATTATCAGATGAATAACTTAATTAAGAATAACTTAATAACTTCCCACCTACATATGCATTCATTGATTTATATATTTATTATTAATTAAAATGTAAGAATACAATTTGCATTTTCATTCTTTTCTACTGGATTGGGAATTCTCTGAACAGTTTGACAGTGAAATTATATTTTCATGTTAGATGTTACCATATCTTTGTTTTTCCTTTGCCTATCATGCTCATTAAGGTGATTGTTTTCATTGTTTATAAATATAACTTATATTGTTTTAATCTTTATTGTACAAGCTTTGTGTATTAGTGCATCCTCTGACACATTTTGTAATTTCTGCACAATACTATAACTTTTAATTCAGATGCACATGTTCTTTCACAGTAATGTGTTTATTTATGCACCTTTATACAACAAAACTAATTCCTTGTATGTGAAAACCTACTTGTCAATAAACCCGATTGTGATTTGTGTCTAAATTAAAACACATATTTCAAGCTGCTACTCACAGAGTCACACATCTGTATTTAAACATCACAACAGGGATCGGCTGAACATCGCTGGATGTGTTTTGGGCCGATTGAGTCGTTCAACCAGTTATGCAGCAGAAATGATCCACCAGCGCCTACACTGGGATTTCTGCTTATTGTGATGTCACTTCTTGGAGTATCTTCAAATGCTTCATATCTTTAAAATATGTACAAACTATGTTTATGAGCAGCTTCTGGCACCACTGCACGTCGTCACACAGATTTGCACCGACGAATCTCAACGTCATGAAGTCGTGACGAGCGTGCAACAAAGATGGCACCAAAGACAGAAGCCTGAGCTTTCTGCTGCATAAAGAATCAGAGCTCTGGCTATGATGGCTTTCATTTCAGATCCATTCAAACAGGATGAAGCAAACAACAATGTCCCGCAGCCGCCCGGGGAGCTCCACATTTAAAGGGTTAACAGCCTCCCAAGAACAATTGTATTGGACTACAAAAGCTAAGAGACATGTTGATCACCAGCTGATGGGAGGATGGTTCATACATGTTGGAACATTCTTACACATGGCCAACCCTAGACCACAAGTGCTATAAATAAACATTACAGAACACAAAGAATGATGTGAGCTCCACCCTGGTGAAACAGGTTTCATGCCACTCACACACTCCATCAGGTAGAGAGCCTCTTCGGGGAAGAGAACCTGCTTGCCGTTGGCAGAAAAGCCCATCGTCTGCCAAAACATTCCCTGTGTAAAAACAACAAGACACAGTATAATGACATGCTAATGATAGAGGAGGACGTGCAGAAGGTATCAGCTTATCACACAGTGTGTGTGTATTGTTTGTTTCACAGAGTGTGTGTACTCACAGCTGGAGACTGAAGCTCCACGATCTTCTCACTAGGAACCCATGTGGCCTTCACGAGGTTTCCTCTACAGTAAAATAAACACATATCTCCTGTCGGTGCAGAACAATCTGGACCTCAACACACACACACTTTACATTATTGTCGAGGATGGACTGAGTCCTTCGTTAACAGGACTTTGAGAATCAGATCTTCTTTATACCTGTACGTAAAACACATCTTTCCTAAAAAATCTCCATATTTGAGGATGAAAACATCATTTTCTGCCATTTCTGCATGAAATTTACTGAAATGGTTTCTCGATTATCACAATAGTTGCCAATTATTTCACTGTGGACTATTTGTTGCAGCTCTATTTATCAGCATAGCGTTGAATAAAGATGTCGATAAAAAAGCTCCACAACAAGTTAGTCAACTTTAAATAAATAATACATTTGTTTGATAATTTATAGATTATGGCCTCTCAAATAGAATACATTAGATCAATTATAACTGTGTGGATGAAGACACAATGAATTCAGATACAAGCAGTAAATACTTACACGACATTTGACCCCTTAAAAATAAGAAAAATAAAACAGTTTGTTTCCCAGGTTAACATTTTGAATTGTAAGGATTCTTTAATCTAAAGTGTCTCTTTAAATATAAAAGCACATTATCCCTAAAACTGACACTTTATGCTCTAAATGACTTCATTTCTTTAAGACAAGACACTACAGGTCAATAAAGTCAAACTAATGAACAGATATCACCCTGAAACTTCCCCAGCTGATGACATGAAGACAATCGTTGAGCTAATGTCCATACATTTAATTAAAATGTGTGTTTTACTTTGTTGACATGTTAGAGTCAAAGGTTCCCCCCCCCCCCGCTCATACACTTCCTTGTTCCCTCCTCTTCCTGGAATGTGGAGGAGCTTGTATCACAACTCAAACTAGTTTCACTCCTCAGGAAGTGAGACTCACACAGTCGCTGGCAGTGAAGGAGAAATGGCGCAGAAAGGAGATCAGCTGGACCGGGAAACCATCTCTTGTTCCATCTGTCTGGATCTACTGAAGGATCCGGTGACGACTCCCTGTGGACACAGCTACTGCAAGAACTGTATTAAAACCCACTGGGATGGAGAGGACATAGAGAAGAAGAAGAAGAAGAAGAAGAAGAGAAGCAACAGCTGCCCTCAGTGCAGGCAGGCCTTCACACCGAGGCCTGTCCTGGTGAAGAACACCATGTTAGCAGCTGTAGTGGAGGAGCTGAAGAAGACTGGACTCCAAGCTGCTCCTGCTGATCACTGCTATGCTGGACCTGAAGATGTGGGATGTGATGTCTGCACTGGGAGAAAACGGAAAGCCTTCAAGTCCTGTGTGCAGTGTGTGGCCTCTTACTGTGAGAAACACCTCCAGACTCATTATGATGCGCCTCCATTAAAGAAACACAAGCTGGTGGAGCCCTCCCAGAAGCTCCAGGAGAACATGTGCTCTCGTCACGATGAGGTGATGAAGATGTTCTGCCGTACTGATCAGCAGTGTATCTGTTATCTCTGCTCTGTGGACGAACATAAAGGCCACGACACAGTCTCAGCTGCAGCAGAAAGGACTGAGAGGCAGAGAGAGCTCGAGGGGAGTCGACTAAACATCCAGCAGAGAATCCAGGACGGAGAGAAAGATGTGAAGCTGCTTCAGCAGAAAGTGGAGGCCGTCAATCGCTCTGCTGACAGAGCAGTGGAGGACAGTGAGAAGATGTTCACTCAGCTGATCCGTCTCATGCAGAAAAGAAGCTCTGATGTGAAGCAGCAGCTCAGATCGCAGCAGGAAAGTGAAGTGAGTCGAGTCAAAGAGCTTCAGGAGAAGCTGGAGCAGGAGATCACTGAGCTGAAGAGGAAAGACGCTGATCTGAAGCAGCTCGCACACACAGAGGACCACAACCAGTTTCTACACAACTACCCCTCACTGTCCCCACTCAGTGAGTCTACACTCTCCTCCAGCATCAACATCCCTCTCAGATACTTTGAGGAAGTGACAGCGGCTGTGTCACAAGTCACAGATGAACTCCAGGACGTTCTGAGAGAGAAGTGGACAAACATCTCACAGACTGGGACTGAAGTGGATGTTTCACTGTCAGCAGAGCCCAAGACCAGAGCTGGATTCTTAAAGTATTCACGTGACATCACACTGGATCCAAACACAGCATTCACACATCTGTTATTATCTGAGGGGGACAGAAAAGCAACATTAATGAGTCATCAGTCTTATTCTTATCACACAGACAGATTCACTGGACGTGTTCAGGTGCTGAGTAGAGAGAGTCTGACTGGACGTAGTTACTGGGAGGTGGAGTGGAGCAGGGGAGTTCGTGTAGCAGTCGCATACAAGAACATCAGCAGAGCAGGGGGGGGGCTTGAATGTTTATTTGGAGACAATGATAAATCCTGGGCGTTAGATTGTGACGATGACATGAGGATATTAGATTGTAAAAATAACAGTTATAGATTTTGTTACAACAAAGTCAAAACTCACTTCTTAGCTCCTCCGTCCTCCAGACTCGGAGTGTACCTGGATCACAGAGCAGGTGTTCTGTCCTTCTACAGCGTCTCTGACACCATGACTCTCCTGCACAGAGTCCACCACACATTCTCTCAGCCGCTCTACGCTGGAGTTGGTTTATCTCATGGATCCACTGCTGAGTTCTGTGAACTCAAGTAGACAGAAGTAAATCTCTGGTTCTCCTTCAGGGAGTCTTCTTCTCTCAGTGAGTAAACTAACCCCCCCCGGACTAAGTGACATGTTCTATGTTTCATATTATATTCCAGATGATCAGCTGTACAATGAACCTGAATAATAATCACAATATAAGTGCAGGAGGTTTGTGTGACACCAGGATGAAGTGTGAGCAGATAGTTTCCTGTGAATGTTGATCACAGATCACATTTACTTTGAACACAATGTTCTTGTAATGTTAACAGTGAAGTTGAACATGACCCTCATCCTGGGTGGGGTTTGTATTAAACATGTTAAGACTAAAAAGAGTTCTTCCTTTAAAATGAATGTGAACGTGTGATTTAAGGGAAGCGGCTTCAGCTCTGTGTTTAAACTCTGAAACGTATTTCGTCTCCGTGTTTGTGCCGACGGCTGATTGTTGTGGCGTTTGTTCAGCTGTCACTCAAACATTGTGGGCGGTGCTTGACGTCATCAGTGGTTGTGTAATGTGGGACTTTGTTTAGGTGGAGCTGCTCCCTCTGTCTGTGGAGCCATGGAGGCTCTCACTGCTCATCATGTTGCTGTCTCTGCATCAACATGTCCACTCAATGTTTGATGAATATTTGTGTTGATGTATTTCTATCTTGTTTCTCTTCCACTGCATGTGTTCAGAGAGGAAGCAGCAGCTTCATCCTGGACACTTTGTTCTGTTAGAAAGACGTCTAGAAGCACATCTATGTGTTGTTGTTGTTATGAGGACTTATAGAAGTGTACTTATCCTGATCATAATCCATCAGCAGAGGATTCATTCTTGTCTTTCACATGCTGACATTGTGCTCAAAGTGAACGTGTACATGAAGTCATTGAACTTTACTGATGTGAGAACAAAGTGCAGCTTCACATGATGAATAAACAAACATCAAGTCTTTTCTTCTTGTCTTCATTCCAGGGTATCAAACAAAGCTGACGGAGACAATGTGAAGCTGATCTGAGACAATAACTGAGCAAAGTAGCAGCACGTGGTGATCAAATGTTGTCTTATAGATCAGCTGTGAATATGAAACTACTGTATTACTGCAGATCAATATTATCACTACAGTAATAAGGAGACATGTTTTGTGTCTGTCGAGTGGGGAAATGAAAGAACGTACAAATGAAAGTCATGAAATGTGCAGTTTGAAGGATTTAAAGGACCTTTGTGTTGCTGTAGTTTCCCAGCATGCTCTCTGGTCTGTGTGTTGGTGTGCAGGAGGATCCAGGTGGAGCAGATGCATCAACACAGAGGGGTCAAGGTGCGTTCACTGACCTGCTTCAACAGTAGGAGCAGTGACTGTTGAACTGTCTGTCAGTCTGTGTGTGTGTGTCTGGCTCCACCTGCTGCTTCTTATTTTAATGACTGACAATCTGCATCCAATAACTTCTGCACTCTTTAATATTGAGCTCCACCTTCCAGATACTGCAGTACTTCTTCTGTGAAACACATCGACACACTGCAGCAAGTATTCATGTGTTCAGTGAAGACGTGCTCTAATGAACTCCTGCATGAAGGTGAACAGGCTCAAATAAACAGCTCACACATATCAGCTGACACTTCCCCACTTCATGACTCACATTAACACAATTATATGTTGTGTTAAAGGTGTTCTGACATGTGATGTTTAAATATGTAAATGAGGCATTATGTCATTAAATGTGTGTAATCTGCTACATGTCCAGATATAAAGTGAAGTCTGGATGAAGCAGGTTCAAAGTGTTTCATGTTGTTCACATGTCAAAGGTTTGTACAGATTCTGGATCTGTCTTTGTATCACTCCATAAATCACTAAATCCTGTCAACACACAGAACTTAGTGCATCTCCTGCATGTAGTTAGTGTAGCATGTATAACATGAGCTGTGAGTGACATGTGAACAAAGCCCTCTGCACAAAGCTTCAGAATATAGAGAGGAATGAAAGTGGAAAGTTTGGTGTATGTAAGTGCTACTGAAGTGGAGATTTCTGCTGAAGAGTGTGAGAAAAAGCTCCTTTAGAGAAAAGCTCCTTTAAAGATATGTATTGTAACATTCATACATGTTGTACACACTACAGGTGAACAGGGTCATACATGTTGTACACACTACAGGTGAACAGAGTCATACATGTTGTACACACTACAGGTGAACAGGGTCATACATGTTGTACACACTACAGGTGAACAGAGTCATACATGTTGTACACACTACAGGTGAACAGGGTCAAACATGTAACTAACAGATATCACAATTACAAGGTTTCTGACATTAAACTCCTAAATGTGTATTTTGGACGTTAACAATGTGTAAACAAAGCCTGGAAACTGATGAAGAAGAAGAATAAATGTCCATCTTTGGCGCTGCTCAGAGGTAATATCTAAAAAGGGACAGAAAAAGAACTTTGGCAGTAAAACCAGCCTCATTGTAAATCACTGGCCAAACACACAAAATACAAGTTTCAGGATTAGTTTTTTCATCTGTAACATAAACGATTGGATTTATTGATATCTTTGGACGTCCAGCCGACCCAACAGATGCAGATGAATGTAAAAGTCCTGGATACGTGTTGGCCCGTGTGTGACGGTGACGTTAAAGAGCGGTGAGGTCTCAGGGGTAAACGTCAGTGGGCAGCTGGAAGTCTTTGAAGGTGTAGAAGGAGATGTCTCCGTGGTCCACCACAGCAAAGACCACCGGGACGTCTCCGCTCTGGAAGGTCAGCCGCTTGATGGACCATAGGTCCGGTACTGGGCCATCGAAACTGAGACACAACACGGAGAGAATCAAATGATCTTGTACGTTTTGTGAGACACAGACCAACGCACTCGATCCAAACTAAAGACGCCATCTGTAACGAAAAGGTTTTACATTATTGTGAACTATTAATTGATCTGAAGACGGCAAATTGCATTCTGGGAAGTTGTGACAAGCATTTCTTTGTATTTTCTGAATTGTTACAGACCAAATGATTATTGAAATTGAAAAAGAAAGAAGAAACTGGGGATGTCACGATTACCGATATAGTATCACAGTAAAGGAAATAAGACATTTAAATTTAGATTGTCGGTTCCTAAGCAACACAAGTATGGCCGTGCGAACAGCTGTTTCTTTTTCGCTCAACCAAACACGTACACACTCGACTTTCTCTAATTCGCCGAGCATCCTCCTCCCTCGTCGTTCCTTCTGCGTGCGTCCTCCTCCCATGTCGTTTGCTGTGCGTCCTCCTCCCTCGTCGTTCCTTCTGCGTGCATTCTCCTCCCTCGTCGTTCCTTATCCCTCGTCGTTCGGCGTGCGTCGTCTTCTCTCGTCGTTCCTTCTGTGTGCGTCCTCCTCCTTCGTTGTTCCTTCTGCGTGCGTTCTCCTCCCTCGTTGCTCCTCCTCCCTCGTCGTTCGCCGTGCGTGCTCCCCCCTCGTCGTTCGCCGTGCGTCCTCCCCCCTCGTCGTTCTTTTTGCGTGCGTTCTCCTCCCTCGTCGTTCCTTATCCCTCGTCGTTCCTTATCCCTCGTCGTTCGGCGTGCGACGTCTTCCCTCGTCGTTCCTTCTGCGTGCGACCTCCTCCCTCGTCATTCGGTGTGCGTCTTCCTCCCTCTGTGTTCGTTCTTTATCCCTCGTCGTTCGGCGTTCCTTCTCCTCCCTCGTCGTTCATTCTGCGTGCGTCCTCTTCCCTCATTGTTCCCCCTCCCTTGTCGTTCGCCGTGCGTCCTCCTCCCTTCTCGTTCCTCATCCCTAGTCATTCCTCTTCCTCCCTCGTCGTTCCTTCTGCGTGCGTTCTCCTCCCTCGTCGTTTCTTATCCCTCGCCGTTCGGCGTGCATCGTCTTCCCTCGTCGTTCCTTCTGCGTGCGACCTCCTCCCTCGTCGTTTCTTCTGCGTGACTCCTCCTCGCTCGTCATTCGTCTTCCTCCCTTGTCGTTCAGTGTGCATCCTCCTCTCTCATTGTTCCTTCTGCGTGCGTCCTCCTCCCTCCTCCCTCCTCATCCCTCATCTTTCCTCTTCCTCCCTTGTCGTTCGGCGTGCATCCTCCTCCCTCATCGTTCGCCGTGCGTCCTCTTCCCTCGTTGTTCCTCCTCCCTCGTTGTTCGGCCTCCCTCGTCGTTCCTTCTGCGTGCGTCGTCCTCCCTCGTTGTTCCTTCTGCATGCGTTCTCCTCCCTCGTCGATCCTTATCTCTCGTCGCTCGGCGAGTGTCGTCTTCCCTCGTCGTTCCTTCTGCGTGCGACCTCCTCCCTCGTCGTTCGGTATTCGTCCTCCTCCCTCGTCATTCCTTCTGCGTGTGTCCTCTTCCCTCGACGTTCATTCTGCGTGCGTCCTCTTCCCTTGTTGTTCCTCCTCCCTCGTCGTGCGTCCTCCTCCCTTGTCGTTCGGTCTGTGTGCGTTCTCCTCCCTCGTCGTTCCTCATCCCTCGTCGTTCCTCCTCCCTCGTTGTTGGGCGTGCATCCTCCCCCCTCGTCGTTCCTCATCCCTCGTCATTCCTCTTCCTCCCTCATCGTTCCTTCTGCGTGCGTCCTCTTCCCTCGTTGTTCCTCCTCCCTTGTCGTTCGCCGTGCGTCCTCCTCCCTTGTCGTTCTGTCTGTGTGCGTTCTCCTCCCTCGTCGTTCCTCATCCCTCGTCGTTCCTCCTCCCTCGTTCAGCGTGCGTCCTCCTCCCTCGTCGTTCCTCATCTCTCGTCATTCCTCTTCCTCCCTCGTCTTTCGGCGTGCGTCGTCTTCCCTTGTCGTTCCTTCTGCGTGCGTCCTCCTCCCTCGTTGTTTCTTCTGCGTGCGTTCTCCTCCCTCCTCATTCCTCATCCTTCGTCATTCCTCTTCCTCCCTCATCGTTCCTTCTGCGTGCGTCCTCCTCCCTCCTCCCTCCTCATCCCTCATCTTTCCTCTTCCTCCCTTGTCGTTCGGCATGCGTCCTCCTCCCTCATTGTTCGGCGTGCGTCCTCTTCCCTCGTTGTTCCTCCTCCTTCGTAGTTCGGCCTCCCTCGTCGTTCCTTCTGCGTGCGTCCTCCTCCCTTGGCGTTCGGCGTGCGTCGTCCTCCCTCCTCGTTCCTTCTGCATGCGTTCTCCTCCCTCGTCGTTCCTTATCCCTCGTCGTTCCTCCTCCCTCATTGTTCAGCGTGCGTCCTCCTCCCTCGTCGTTCCTCGTCCCTTGTCATTCCTCTTCTTCCCTCGTCGTTCGGCGTAAGTCCTCCTCCTTCTTCATTCCTTCTGCATGCATCCTCCTCCCTCGTTGTTCCTTCTGCGTGCGTCCTCCTGCCTCATCGTTCCTTCTGCGTGCGTCCTCCTCCCTCCTCCATCCTCATCCCTCGTCGTTCCTCTTCCTCCCTTGTCGTTCGCCGTATGTCCTCTTTCTTCGTTGTTCCTCCTCCCTCGTCGTTCCTCCTCTTCCCTCGTCGCTCCCACTGAGTTGGTGACAGATCAATGACCAATCACAGAGGTCTGTGTCCGTCTGCTGCACATTAATCTTTCATTAACACTGATGTGGAGCGTTTGGCTGCAGGAGGCGACGCTGCTAACCAGCACCGGGGCGGGGGGGGCAAACTCCTTCCAGAACCCCCCAACTCCGACACATCGCAGACTCTCCATCTGTCGTTAGTCCCGTCAGTTTGTCCCGGGACAAACTGACTATCATTTCTCACACATTTAGATACTTCCTCAAATATGTATTTCCCCGGTTGTGCCATGCATTGATTTAATTACCAAATATAGTCAGTCGGGCCAGATATAATTGCCTTGAGCTTGACACCCGTGCACCCGTACACTATAGAATTATACACACTGTAGAATTATACTATTTTAATTCTGCTATTTTTATAAAAAAAAAAAAGTTTTAAAATGAGTAAAAACAAAAAACGTAAACACCTAGAAGTTTCTTTCTCTGAAACGGATTCTTCCAACTGACAGAAGTCTGGGACAGTGCCTAGGGGTTGGCAGACCGGGGTGGTGGTTCCCCTCTTTAAAAAGGGGGACCAGAGAGTGTGTGCCAACTACAAGGGTATCACACTTCTCAGCCTCCCTGGTAAAGTCTACTCCAAAGTACTGGAAAGGAGAGTTCGACCTCTGATTGAAGAGGAACAATGCGGATTCCGTCCTGGTCGTGGAACAACAGACCAACTCTTTACTCTTGCAAGGATCCTGGAGGGGGCCTGGGAGTACGCCCATCCGGTCTACATGTGTTTTGTGGATCTGGAGAAGGCGTATGACCGGGTCCCCCGGGTGATACTATGGGAGGTGCTGCGGGAGTATGGGGTGAGGGGGTCACTTTTGAGGGCCATCTAATCCCTGTACGCCCAAAGCGAGAGTTGTGTCCGGATACTCGGCAGTAAGTCGGACTTGTTTCCCGTGAATGTTGGCCTCCGCCAGGGCTGCGCTTTATCACCAATCCTGTTCGTGATTTTCATGGATAGGATATCGAGGCGTAGTCGTGGAGGAGAGGGGTTGCAGTTCGATGACCTGAGGATCTCATCGCTGCTCTTTGCAGATGATGTGGTCCTTATGGCATCATCGGTCTGTGACCTTCAACAGTCACTGGATCGGTTTGCAGCCGAGTGTGCAGCGGTTGGGATGAGGATCAGCACCTCCAAATCTGAGGCCATGGCTCTCAGCAGGAAACCGGTGGATTGCCTACTCCGGCTAGGGAATGAGCCATTACCCCAAGTGAAGGAGTTCAAGTACCTCGGGGTCTTGTTCGCGAGTGAGGGGACAATGGAGCGAGAGATTGGCCGGAGAATCGGAGCAGCGGGGGCGGTATTACAGTCACTTTACCGCACCGTTGTGACGAAAAGAGAGCTGAGCCAGAAGGCAAAGCTCTCAATATACCGGTCGATCTTCGTTCCTACCCTCACCTATGGTCATGAAGGCTGGGTCATGACCGAAAGAACGAGATCATGGGTACAAGCGGCCGAAATGGGTTTTCTCAGACGGGTGCCTGGCGTCTCCCTTAGAGGTAGGGTGAGAAGCTCAGCCATCCGTGAGAGACTCGGAGTAGAGCCGCTGCTCCTTTACGTTGAAAGGAGCCATTTGAGGTGGTTCGGGCATCTAGTAAGGATGCCACCTGGGCGCCTCCCTAGGGAGGTGTTCCAGGCACGTCCAGCTGGGAGGAGACCCCGGGGAAGACCCAGGACTCGGTGGAGAGATTATATCTCCTCACTGGCCTGGGAACGCCTCAGGATCCCCCAGTCGGAGCTGGAGGATGTGGCCCGGAGAAGGGAAGATTGGGGTTCCTTACTGGAGCTGCTGCCCCCGCGACCCGATCCCAGATAAGCGGTAGACGATGGATGGATGGATGGATATTTTTATAATGGTACTTCAGACTCATTTACATGAATTGATTATTGTACTGTAAATGCTCTGATTCTGTCTAATCTGTACTAATTGTTATGTTTTTGCTGTGAAGCACTTTGGGCTGCAATTCTTGTATGAAAGGTGCTATACAAATAAAGCTTATTATTACACTGAAACGTGCACATAAATGTGATAAATAACGTAAGCGTTTAGCTTATTTAATAAAAGAGCACCTGTTCAATGAAACACTGATAGCACTTTTAGTACACGGAGACGTGTTAAACTTAAAAATGCACACATAAAGTTGCATTCAATTTTATTAAATATATGGCTCTCAAGGAAATACATTAAAAAATATTTGGCTTTTTTGGCTCTCCCAGACAAAAAGGTTCCCAACCCCTGTTTTAAGGCGTAAAAAGCTCACTTTTTTCCCCCAGCACTCTCTTCTCAATAATACGTACACACAATCATCAATCTTTATTTTTAAATAGAACATGATATTCATACATCTTCGATGTGTGCGTCAAAGAATTCCACTGCAGCCTTGTACTTCGCCAGAAGCTTCGAGTAATGAACCCATTTTCGAAACAATTGGCTGAAGTGGTTCAGTTCACAAAAGCTTCATTTGCCCATCACTACTTCACACACCTAAGCCATGCCATTATAATCACTCTGCCGGTTTTACATTTATTGTCCACTTGATGGCGCAGTAGAGCAAATGAAGCACCATGAAGCTTCGGCTCATGAGTGAACCAATTGGATGGAAAGCTTCAATGCTTCATGAAGCTTCATCTCGCCATCACTACTTGCCATGGCACCCCACATTGACAGCCCTCGCTGCAAAGGTTTTGTGCATGTTCGGGACGACCTACCTTTGTGAACAACTGTATTCTGTAATGAGCATCAGTAAAACAAAGCTGCGCTCAAGGCTCACACACAAGCACTTAAATACATCCTGGCTGCTACTCAGGATTTGAGGCCTGATATTGATGCACTTGTGACGCTAAAAGATGCCAAGTTTCAGGAGCAAACAGTGAGTAAGTAACTTAATGTCAAATGCTGCTTCACACACTTTTGCACGTTTTATATTTCTGTAAGAATATATTTCTGTGAAAATGAATACTTACTGTGGAAATATTTAAAGACATTGAACAGTGAAATATAATGTCAGTCAGCAGCTGCAGTACAAAGAGACACAACCTTTATGTATTTTCATGTATACATTATATACATTTACAAGGCAGGGGGAGAACTTAACCTTCTTCCTTCATAGTTCCCACTTTAGTAGACGTAGAGGCTGCGGCGAATCAATCTAGCAAACTTCTTGTTCAACAAAGCATTTATTAATATGATAAGACAAGCATGGAAAATGTACCCAGCTGGGTGACCATCCTGTTTCACAGCCTCCTCTCTCCGATACGGTCCCCAAACTTTTTCCTGTGAGGGCAACATAACTTTTCCCTTCTCTGATGGGGGCCGGGGTCAGTTTGTAACAGAAAAAGTGTGACGATCGCAGGGGTGCCTAAACGTAAACATTTATTGTTTTCCAGAAAGCCACACATAACCAAATATTAATAATCCTTTCCGGGATCTTCACAGAAAAAAGTCAGGAAATAACAGATGAGACAAAAAGGCTTTTCTTTGCATTGAACAAAAAAATAATCGTTTGACCACTGCAGGTTAAATATTGATATATAAACATTCTGAATCAATTTTTCTCTTACCTAACCTTTTCGCCATTATTCCGTTCTATTTTCCTAGTCTAGGATTTGCATGGCCAGACTGAAAAAAAAATCATAATGCGTCTCTGGTATTGTTCAGGGGGCCGGGCCAAATCTGGAGGCGGGCCGTATCTCGCCCGCGGGCCTTAGTTTGGGGACCACTGGTCTAAATTAAAACACATATTTCAAGCTGCTACTCACAGAGTCACACATCTGTATTTAAACATCACAACAGGGATCGGCTGAACATCGCTGGATGTGTTTTGGGCCGATTGAGTCGTTCAACCAGTTATGCAGCAGAAATGATCCACCAGCGCCTACACTGGTATTTCTGCTTATTGTGATGTCACTTCTTGGAGTATCTTCAAATGCTTCATATCTTTAAAATATGTACAAACTATGTTTATGAGCAGCTTCTGGCACCACTGCACGTCGTCACACAGATTTGCACCGACGAATCTCAACGTCATGAAGTCGTGACGAGCGTGCAACAAAGATGGCACCAAAGACAGAAGCCTGAGCTTTCTGCTGCATAAAGAATCAGAGCTCTGACTATGATGGCTTTCATTTTAGATCCATTCAAACAGGATGAAGCAAACAACAATGTCCCGCAGCCGCCCGGGGAGCTCCACATTTAAAGGGTTAACAGCCTCCCAAGAACAATTGTATTGGACTACAAAAGCTAAGAGACATGTTGATCACCAGCTGATGGGAGGATGGTTCATACATGTTGGAACATTCTTACACATGGCCCAACCCTAAATCACAAGTGCTATATATAAACATTACTGAACACAAAGAATGATGTGAGCTCCACCCTGGTGAAACAGGTTTCATGCCACTCACACACTCCATCAGGTAGAGAGCCTCTTCGGGGAAGAGAACCTGCTTGACGTTGGCAGAAAAGCCCATCGTCTGCCAAAACGTTCCCTGTGTAAGAACAACAAGACACAGTATAATGACATGCTAATGATAGAGGAGGACGTGCATAAGGTATCAGCTTATCACAGAGTGTGTGTGTATTGTTTGTTTCACAGAGTGTGTGTACTCACAGCTGGAGACTGAAGCTCCACGATCTTCTCACTAGGAGCCCATGTGGCCTTCACGAGGTTTCCTCTACAGTAAAATAAACACATATCTCCTGTCGGTGCAGAACAATCTGGACCTCAACACACACACACTTTACATTGTTGTCGAGGATGGACTGAGTCCTTCGTTAACAGGACTTTGAGAATCAGATCTTCTTTATACCTGTACGTAAAACACATCTTTCCTAAAAAATCTCCATATTATAGGATGAAAACATCATTTTCTGCATTTTCTGCATGAAATTTACTGAAATGGTTTCTCGATTATCACAATAGTTGCCAATTATTTCACTGTGGACTATTTGTTGCAGCTCTATTTATCAGCATAGCGTTGAATAAAGATGTCGATAAAAAAGCTCCACAACAAGTTAGTCAACTTTAAATAAATAATACATTTGTTTGATAATTTATAGATTATGGCCTCTCAAATAGAATACATTAGATCAATTATAACTGTGTGGATGAAGACACAATGAATTCAGATACAAGCAGTAAATACTTACACGACATTTGACCCCTTAAAAATAAGAAAAATAAAACAGTTTGTTTCCCAGGTTAACATTTTGAATTGTAAGGATTCTTTAATCTAAAGTGTCTCTTTAAATATAAAAGCACATTATCCCTAAAACTGACACTTTATGCTCTAAATGACTTCATTTCTTTAAGACAAGACACTACAGGTCAATAAAGTCAAACTAATGAACAGATATCACCCTGAAACTTCCCCAGCTGATGACATGAAGACAATCGTTGAGCTAATGTCCATACATTTAATTAAAATTTGTGTTTTACTTTGTTGACATGTTAGAGTCAAAGGTTCCCCCCCCCCCGCTCATACACTTCCTTGTTCCCTCCTCTTCCTGGAATGTGGAGGAGCTTGTATCACAACTCAAACTAGTTGCACTTCTCAGGAAGTGAGACTCACACAGTCGCTGGCAGTGAAGGTGAAATGGCACAGAAAGGAGTTCAGCTGGACCGGGAAACCTTCTCTTGTTCCATCTGTCTGGATCTACTGAAGGATCCAGTGGCTATTCCCTGTGGACACAGCTACTGCAAGAACTGTATTAAAAGCTTCTGGGATGGAGAGGACGAGAAGAGAAGCCACAGCTGCCCTCAGTGCAGGCAGACCTTCACACCGAGGCCTGTCCTGCTGAAGAACACCATGTTAGCAGCTTTAGTGGAGGAGCTGAAGAAGACTGGACTCCAAGCTGCCCCTGCTGATCACTGCTATGCTGGACCTGAAGATGTGGGATGTGATGTCTGTACTGGGAGAAAACTGAAAGCCTTCAAGTCCTGTGTGCAGTGTGTGGCCTCTTACTGTGAGAAACACCTCCAGCCTCATTATGAATCACCTACATTCATGAAACACAAGCTGGTGGAGCCCTCCCAGAAGCTCCAGGAGAACATGTGCTCTCGTCACAATGAGGTGATGAAGATGTTCTGCCTTACTGATCAGCAGTGTATCTGTTATCTCTGCTCTGTGGAGGAACATAAAGGCCACGACACAGTCTCAGCTGCAGCAGAAATTACTAAGAGGCAGAGAGAGCTCGAGGGGAGTCGACAAAACATCCAGCAGAGAATCCAGGACGGAAAGAAAGATGTGAAGCTGCTTCAGCAGAAGGTGGTGGCCGTCAATCGCTCTGCTGACAGAGCAGTGGAGGACAGTGAGAAGATGTTCACTCAGCTGATCCGTCTCATGCAGAAAAGAAGCTTTGATGTGAAGCAGCAGCTCAGATCGCAGCAGGAAAGTGAAGTGAGTCGAGTCAAAGAGCTTCAGGAGAAGCTGGAGCAGGAGATCACTGAGCTGAAGAAGAAAGACGCTGATCTGAAGCAGCTCGCACACACAGAGGACCACAACCAGTTTCTACACAACTACCCCTCACTGTCCCCACTCAGTGAGTCTACACTCTCCTCCAGCATCAACATCCCTCTCAGATACTTTGAGGAAGTGACAGCGGCTGTGTCACAAGTCACAGATGAACTCCAGGACGTTCTGAGAGAGAAGTGGACAAACATCTCACAGACTGGGACTGAAGCGGATGTTTCACTGTCAGCAGAGCCCAAGACCAGAGCTGGATTCTTAAAGTATTCACGTGACATCACACTGGATCCAAACACAGCAAACAGACAGCTGTTATTATCTGAGGGGGACAGAAAAGTGACATTAATGAGTGAACAACAGTCTTATTCTCATCACACAGACAGATTCACTGGATGGTTTCAGGTGCTGAGTAGAGAGATTCTTACTGGACGTAGTTACTGGGAGGTGGAGTGGAACGGGGGAAAAGTTCGTGTAGCAGTCGCATACAAGAACATCAGCAGAGCAGGGGGGGGGGAAAGATGTGCATTTGGATACAATGATAAATCCTGGATGTTATATTGTGACGATGACAGTTATACATTTTATTACAACAAAGTCCAAACTCCCGTCTCAGGTCGTCCGTCCTCCAGACTCGGAGTGTACCTGGATCACAGAGCAGGTGTTCTGTCCTTCTACAGCGTCTCTGACACCATGACTCTCCTGCACAGAGTCCACCACACATTCTCTCAGCCGCTCTACGCTGGAGTTTGTTTAAATCCTTATTCCGGAGCCACTGCTGAGTTCTGTAAACTCAAGTAGACAGAAGTAAATCTCTGATTCTCCTTCAGGGAGTCTTTTTCTCTCAGTGAGTAAACTAACCCCCCCCGGACTAAGTGACATGTTCTATGTTTCATATTATATTCCAGATGATCAGCTGTACAATGAACCTGAATAATAATCACAATATAAGTGCAGGAGGTTTGTGTGACACCAGGATGAAGTGTGAGCAGATAGTTTCCTGTGAATGTTGATCACAGATCACATTTACTTTGAACACAATGTTCTTGTAATGTTAACAGTGAAGTTGAACATGACCCTCATCCTGGGTGGGGTTTGTATTAAACATGTTAAGACTAAAAAGAGTTCTTCCTTTAAAATGAATGTGAACGTGTGATTTAAGGGAAGCGGCTTCAGCTCTGTGTTTAAACTCTGAAACGTATTTCGTCTCCGTGTTTTTGCCGACAGCTGATTGTTGTGGCGTTTCTTCAGCTGTCACTCAAACATTGTGGGCGATGCTTGACGTCATCAGTTGTTGTGTAATGTGGGACTTTGTTTAGGTGGAGCTGCTCCCTCTGTCTGTGGAGCCATGGAGGCTCTCACTGCTCATCATGTTGCTGTCTCTGCATCAACATGTCCACTCAATGTTTGATGAATATTTGTGTTGATGTATTTCTATCTTGTTTCTCTTCCACTGCATGTGTTCAGAGAGGAAGCAGCAGCTTTATCCTGGACACTTTGTTCTGTTATAAAGACGTCTATAAGCACATTGATGTGTTGTTGTTGTTATGAGGGCTTATAGAAGTGTACTTATCCTGATCATAATCCATCAGCAGAGGATTCATTCTTGTCTTTCACATGCTGACGTTGTGCTCAAAGGGAACGTGTACATGAAGTCATTGAACTTTACTGATGTGAGAACAAAGTGCAGCTTCACATGATGAATAAACAAACATGAAGTCTTTTCTTCTTGTCTTCATTCCAGGGTATCATACAAAGCTGACGGAGACAATGTGAAGCTGATCTGAGACAATAACTGAGCAAAGTAGCAGCACGTGGTGATCAAATGTTGTCTTATAGATCAGCTGTGAATATGAAACTACTGTATTACTGCAGATCAATATTATTACTACAGTAATAAGGAGACATGTTTTGTGTCTGTCGAGTGGGGAAATGAAAGAACGTACAAATGAAAGTCATGAAATGTGCAGTTTGAAGGATTTAAAGGACCTTTGTGTTGCTGTAGTTTCCCAGCATGCTCTCTGGTCTGTGTGTTGGTGTGCAGGAGGATCCAGGTGAAGCAGATGCATCAACACAGAGAGGTCAAGGTGCGTTCACTGACCTGCTTCAACAGTAGGAGCAGTGACTGTTGAACTGTCTGTCTGTCTGTCTGTGTGTGTGTCTGGCTCCACCTGCTGCTTCTTATATAAATGACTGACAATCTGCATCCAATAACTTCTGCACTCTTTAATATTGAGCTCCACCTTCCAGATACTGCAGTACTTCTTCTGTGAAACACATCGACACACTGCAGCAAGTATTCATGTGTTCAGTGAAGACGAGCTCTAATGAACTCCTGCATGAAGGTGAACAGGCTCAAATAAACAGCTCACACATATCAGCTGACACTTCCCCACTTCATGACTCACATTAACACAATTATATGTTGTGTTAAAGGTGTTCTGACATGTGATGTATAAATATGTAAATGAGGCATTATGTCATTAAATGTGTGTAATCTGCTACATGTCCAGATATAAAGTGAAGTCTGTATGAAGCAGGTTCAAGTGTTTCATGTTGTTCACATATCAAAGGTTTGTACAGAGGGGATTCTGGATCTGTCTTTGTATCACTCCATAAATCACTAAATCCTGTCAACTCCTCCCTCGTCGTTCTGCGTGTGTCCTCCTCCCTCGTCGTTCATTTTGTGTGCGTCCTCTTCTGCGTGACTCCTCCTCGCTCGTCGTTCGCCTTCCTCCCTTGTCGTTCCTTCTGCGTGCGTCATCCCTCGTCGTTCCTCCTCCTCCCTCGTCGTTCATTCTGCGTGCGTCCTCTTCTGTGTGACTCCTCCTCCCTCCTCGTTCCTCCTCCTCCCTTCTCGTTCCTCTTCCTCCCTCGTCGTTCCTTCTGCGTGCGTCCTCCCTCGTCATTCCTCTTCCTCCCTCGTCGTTCCTTCTGCGTGCGTCCTCCCTCGTCGTTCCTCCTCCTCCATCTTCGTTCATTCTGCGTGCGTCCTCTTCTGCGTGACTCCTCCTCCGTCCTCGTTCCTCCTCCTCCGTCCTCGTTCCTCCTCCTCCCTCCTCGTTCATTCTGTGTGCGTCCTCTTCCCTCGTCGTTCCTCATCCCTCGTCGTTCCTCCTCCCTCGTTGGTCAGTGTGCGTCCTCCTCCCTCCTCGTTCCTCATCCCTCGTCATTCCTATTCCTCCCTCGTTGTTCCTTCTGCGTGCGTTCTCCTCCCTCGTTGTTCTTTATTCCTCGTCGTTCATTCAGCATGCGTCCTCTTCCCTCGTCGTTCCTCCTCCCTCGTCGTTCCTCATCCCTCGTCGTTCGCCGTACGTTGTCTTGTCTCGTCGTTCCTTCTGCGTGCGTCCTCCTCCCTCGTCATTTGTCCTCCTCCCTCGTCAATACTTCTGCGAGCGTCCTCCTCCCTCATCGTTCGCCGTGCTTCCTCCTCCCTCGTCAATACGTACGCCCTCGTCGTTCGGTGTACGTCGTCTTGTCTCGTCGTTCGTTCGGCGTGCGTCCTCCTCCCTCGTCAATACTTCTGCGAGCGTCCTCCTCCCTCGTCGTTCGCCGTGCGTCCTCCTCCCTCGTCGTTCGTTCTGCGTGCGTTCTCCTCCCTCGTCGTTCCTCCTCCCTCGTCGTTCCTCCTCCCTCGTCGCTCCTCCTCCCTCGTCGTTCCGTCTGCGTACGTCCTCCACCCTCGTCATTTAACGCGCGTCCTCCTCCCTCATCGTTCCTCATCCCTCGTCGTTCAGCGTGCGTCCTCCTCCCCTCATCGTTCCTCATCCCTCGTCGTTCGGCGTACCTCATCCTCCTCCCTCGTCATTCCTTCCGCGTGCGTCCTCCTCCCCTGTCGTTCGGCGTACGTCCTCTTCCCTTGTCGTTCCTTCTGTGTATGTCCTCCTCCCTCGTCGTTCGGCGTGCGTCCTCCTCCCTCATCGTTCCTTGTGCGTGCATCCTCCTCCCTTGTCGTTCGCCGTGCGTCCTCCTCCCTCGTCGTTCCTATCTGCGTGCGTTCTCCTCCCACGTCGTTCCTCCTCCCTCGTCGTTCCGTCTGCGTACGTCCTCCACCATCGTCATTTAACGCGCGTCCTCTTCCCTCGTCGTTTCTCCTCCATCGTCGGTCAGCGTGCGTCCTCCTCCCTCGTCAATATGTACGCCCTCGTCGTTCGGTGTACGTCGTCTTGTCTCGTCGTTCGTTCGGCGTGCGTCCTCCTCCCTCGTCAATACTTCTGCGAGCGTCCTCCTCCCTCGTCGTTCGCCGTGCATCCTCCTCCCTCGTCGTTCGTTCTGCGTGCGTTCTCCTCCCTCGTCGTTCCTCCTCCCTCGTCGTTCCTCCTCCCTCGTCGTTCCGTCTGCGTACGTCCTCCACCCTCGTCATTTAACGCGCGTCCTCCTCCCTCATCGTTCCTCATCCCTCGTCGTTCAGCGTGCGTCCTCCTCCCTCATCGTTCCTCATCCCTCGTCGTTCGGCGTACCTCATCCTCCTCCCTCGTCATTCCTTCCGCGTGCGTCCTCCTCCCCTGTCGTTCGGCGTACGTCCTCTTCCCTTGTCGTTCCTTCTGTGTATGTCCTCCTCCCTCGTCGTTCGGCGTGCGTCCTCCTCCCTCATCGTTCCTTGTGCGTGCATCCTCCTCCCTTGTCGTTCGCCGTGCGTCCTCCTCCCTCGTCGTTCCTATCTGCGTGCGTTCTCCTCCCACGTCGTTCCTCCTCCCTCGTCGTTCCGTCTGCGTACGTCCTCCACCATCGTCATTTAACGCGCGTCCTCCTCCCTCGTCGTTTCTCCTCCATCGTCGGTCAGCGTGCGTCCTCCTCCCTCGTCGTTACCTCATCCCTCGTTGTTTGGCGTACCTCGTCCTCCTCCCTCGTTGTCCCTTCTGCGTGCGTTCTCCTCCCTCGTTGTTCCTCCTCCTTGTCGTTTGTTCTGCGTGCGTTCTCCTCCCTCGTCATTCCGTCTGCGTAAGTCCTCCACCCTCGTCATTTATCACGCGTCCTCCTCCCTCGTCGTTCGGCGTACGTCGTCTTGTCTCGTCGTTCCTTCTGCGTGCATCCTCCTCCCTCGTCGTTCGGCGTGCATCCTCCCTCGTCCTTCCTTCTGCGTGTGTCCTCCTCCCTCGTTGTTCACTCTTGATTTATCGGTCTACTCCTGGATGGTTGTTGTCTCCTGCTGATACCAGAGGCGCTCAGTCTTCAGGAGATCTTCTGCCTTTTTAAGGGCTGCTCTCTGGTTGTCTTGCTGGGCTGTGTATGAAGACTGGCATCTTTCCAGTGTCTTCTTAGCTTCCTCCATTAAGCTCAATTCATATTCTTATTTTCTCATGCTGTATCTAGGTCATCTTCTCCTGTGTTTTGTTATTTTCTGAGTGAAAGCTGTGTCCGGATTGAATTTATGAATCTGTATAGACTCCCAACATTCATGATGTCAACGTGGATTCCATTCCATTTGTCTATGTTCAGAATGGTGCCCACACACAAATTCAAGCAGATTGGCAGATAACATATTTCATGACCAGAACTAAGCAATAAACGTATTTAAGCAGTGTGTGTGGCGTACAGAGTCTAATGTCGTTGTGGCTGGTGTTCAAAGTGTTTAATGGTTTACATGTAGAAACTAATTCTAGAAATTCTCAGAAAATGGAAAGAATATTTGAATGACTATTATAAAAAAGTCTTAAAAACAATGTACATGGCTGTAAGTCTTTTATTTTCCTCAGAGTGCAGGTCGGACTATTATAAATGCCCTGTTTGAATCTGAGGCCGTGGCTCTCAGCAGGAAACTGGTGGATTGCCTACTCCGGGTAGGGAATTAACCATTACCCCCAAGTGAAGGAGTTCAAGTACCTCGGAGTTTTTTTCGCGAGTGAGGGGACAATGGAGCGAGAGATTGGCTGGAGAATCGGAGGCAGCGGGGGCGGTATTACAGTCACTTTACCGCACCGTTGTGACGAAAGAGAGCTGAGCCAGAAGGCAAAGCTCTCAATATACCGGTTGATCTTCTTTCCTACCCTCACCTATGGTCATGAAGGCTGGGTCATGACTGAAAGAACGAGATCATGGGTACAAGCGGCCGAAATGGGTTTTCATCAGAACGGGTGGCTGGCGTCTCCTTAGAGGTAGGGTGAGAAGCTCAGCCATCCGTGAGAGACTCGGAGTAGAGCCTGCTCCTTTACGTTGAAAGGAGCCATTTGAGGTGGTTCGGGCATCTAGTAAGGATGCCACCTGGGCGCCTCCCTAGGGAGGTGTTCCAGGCACGTCCAGCTGGGAGGAGACCCCGGGGAAGACCCAGGACTCGGTGGAGAGATTATATCTCCACTGGCCTGGGAACGCCTCAG